>NW_024103729.1:0-166493 GCF_003945595.2 Pipra filicauda
GGCTGTGAACTTCCTGTGCTGTGCAAGCTGCCTTGACTCTTTTTTATTGCTTCAGTGTTATTATCTCCTCCTGGAAATAAAAACAATCATGTTCTCACATTTGAGAAGCCAAAACATTCCCAGATAACAAACTGGTTGAAAGTTTCTTTTGTTTCCCTTATTAAGTGAAAAAATATGTTTTGAAATTAAAGTAAACCCTAAATTAACATCAAAGCCCATCAAATTAGCTGAGCTGTCATACGCATGACAATGTTGGGTTTTCTTTTTTTTTTCCCCTCCTCTGTAAAATACACAATTTAAATTGCTTTCCTATTTATTGTTCCTTCCTTGGAATTAATTTTTGCCACAAAATATGTTAATTTATTCAAATGAGACATGATTTTTGAATGTTTAACTGGCAAAAGAACTGCTTTCCTGCTGAAAGACTGAGGTAGAAAATAACATTTTTTTGAAAACATTTCTCAAAAATGTAGCCCCTTTCCATTTTAACGCAGAATGGACCAATTCTTTAAAACTAGGTCTGGGAAGGTATATAAAAAAACCTGCTTATTCAACTTCTTTTCAAGCTTTGTCATGAATTTGAGAGTAATATCTCAGAGTTGTGCAGCCTATATCACCTTCAAGAAAGAATTATCATCAAATATTTAAACAATTTTCCATCCTCTCTTTATGATCCAAGTGCTGCACATTGCATCATCGTCATCATTATCATCATTATCTTCATCATGCTCATAAAAGAAAGGACTAATGATCAATACTAACTGATTACAACTCAATTAAGGAGGATCTTTTCAGTGTAAATTTTTTTTAATCTTGCCTCTTCTAGTCCTTGTACATTTTCAAGGTAACTTAATATGTTCCGCTATTTAACATGTTTAATGAGCATATTGGAATATAAGTAAAATTGTTATTTAATGTGCTGTATTTCTTCCACAGTACATACTCAACCTCCCTTGGGCAAAGCGAACATATAAAAAGCAGCCAAAAAAGCCTCCAAATCTTGCAGTTAGGAAATGGAAGTTCTTGATGTAAGCTACGATAGAATTTAGCTCTTCAGATAAGCAACTATCTAGAAGCCCTGTAAAGATGGCAAGGAGAAGCTCCAAATCAGTTACCAAGCAGTAGAGAGAGGGTGTGAGAAAGCCAGCGTGGAGGCAGCCTCCTAATACAAATCATCATTTTCTCGTCTGTTTGCACAGATGTCCTTTGCAACCATCCTATTATTTTTCATCAAAATTTTATCTGTGAACTCTTTGGGGCAGGGGTAGTTTGATGCACATGGTACCTTGCTCTGTTTTCTATGCTTGATAGTGCTTGACAGTGTTATCATAATGCAAATTATTGTTGTTGCTGGTAGGGACTGCACTGAGTGCTCTTCGAGTATCTGCATGTCTGACAAGCTGTAATACAGTAACATCAGAGAGGAAATCAATATTTCATATTAGTTAATGATTTAATTATGGAAATTCTTCCCTTAATGCCATTTGTTAACTAAAGTCACCATAAATTGTATTCTGTTCAGCTCATCTTTCAGTGGCACTCTGAATGACACCTTCCTGACATTTAGATATTGGAATATTAAACAGATTTCTCTTTCCAGTCCAGTCCAACATTTTGTTCACAATGCAGGCCATCTGGGAATGTGTACCCATTAATGATCTGGGAGGCACTGTTAGGAGTTTGCATATTTTAAAAAGTCAGAGAAAATTAGAACTGCAGGAAGACCAATGTATCGCACTCTCTTTAAACCAGTAGATTTGACATCCACATGATTACTTTTTTCCATTGGTATCTTGTATGTTTTTCCCCTTTGCTCATGTATTTATTTTTTAAAATAACTTTCAAGTTTTGGGGTTTTTTTTAAGGCTAGCATTTTGCTGGTTTTTTGATGTGTTATTGGGACTTTAAAAATATGGAGTGAAGTTCCAGGCTAACCATTCCCATGTAGTCACTTCTAAACAGCAATATTGTTATTATATAGCAAGTATGCTGTTGGCATTTCGAGAATCACAGGGGCGCCAGTAATTTGGGTGCAAGCAAAATTTTTTGAAACAGTTCCTGTAAAGATAATTCAGATTAATGGGCCATTTACAGTCTTGCTAACTTACTAACAGGCTATGTGCTCTAGGTAATCAGGGTGACATTACTGCCGGCACAAAAATGACATCTCGTCATCAGAAATTTTCTTCATTGGCACAGAAAATGCCAGGCACATCACCTCTGACTGTGTGGCCACCACATCTATTAACCTTATTGATTTGGAGTCATGCTGTGCCACACTGGAAAACTACTCCCTGCTGAAAGACTCAAGTGGATCAATCCTGAACCATGAACAAAAACTCAATAACTAAATGTAGTAGGCACCTTTCTCCATTAAGTATTCCTCAAAGTAAATCGCATTAGAGAACATCACCATGAGGAACTTACCTTGGGATTCTGTGATCTCCTGAAAACTAACAGGGAAAATAGCAAAATAGGAAGGAAAAGATGTGCATATTGCTAATCATACTTTATATCACTTGATTTTGTTGTCAGATATCTGTCTTCCTGTCATGATAATTTGAGTGTATATAACTCAGTCCCCCTTTCTAAACCTTAAAAATCTACCTTGCTGTTTGTTTTTCATTATAATTGTCCCTAGTAAGTCGTCCAGTGACAGATGATTATGCAAAAGAAAGTTTTCTATCCTTTATGAACCCTTCATCATTTTCATGTATTTATCAGCATTCATTTTTGAGGACCTCATTGTGATGGAGCTTGAAAATGAAACAAGCCATCTAACTCCTTTCAGCCTCATACAGTTAACAAAGAAGGCAACAAAAGGACTTCCAGAGCTTCATATTTCCTGACAAAAGATAGAGGACTGGAGCAAGCTCCATTCATATTTAAATGTTCCTGGCTTTGGAATTAAAAGTCCATCTTTCATGTTACCATTTCCGTTCCTCACTTTTTTGTTGGTGTTTGCTGGCAGTGAAAGCTCTGCCCCAAAACATTAGTGTGACTCTTCAGTTCAGTCTGCAGAACTCCTGTTCTTAGAAAATATCCCTTGTCACAGACAACTGAAACTTTCTTAAATAGCATTTGTGCATCACTGTAGCTTTGTCCTGGAAAACTGATTTAAGACAAGAAAAGTGTGGGTGCAACAACTGTCTGCACATGTGAGTAGTGGCTGATTACAGCTAAGTTTACTAAAGCCAGCAGGACCCCTCTCCTCAGGAAAAAATTACTTACCTAAGTAAGGGGTACAGGAAGGGACAGGGTCAATTCTGTTGCTCAGTACTGTGGAAGCAGTTTTTATGCCCAAGGATCTGATCTGAAAACTTGACAGCTAAAACCAACACACATAGGGTTTAATTTTGCATTGATTTTGGTGCCAATAAACAGAACAAAGTTCAACAAAAATACTCCTTGCACTGTGTTCAATCCTGCCTATAGTCTGCATAAATACCTATATTACATATTTTAATATTTTATTTCAAAGAAAATTCTAGATTATGCAAAAAAGGCAAAAGAAAATGCAATGACATATTAGAAAATATTAACAGTTACTTGGGAAAAAGTGACTTCTCAAAGCCATCTAAAAGTCTGCAAAGTATTCTTTTTATTCCTTAGGAAATAACCCTGGGTTTCTAATTAATATCATGAAATTAAGGCCATTTATCTGAAAAACTGAAAAAAGATCTATATATGCTCCAAAGTTCAGTGTTTGTCCCTGAGCTCTAACATGGGATATACTGTGTGAAAGTCTAACATGGGATACACCATATATCATCTCTATTTAGAGCCCCTAGGCAGGAAGTATGGATAAAAAAAATAATCAAAATTACTGTTTTTCTTTACTGAAAGCCCTCTAAGGAATTCATTGGAATGAGTTCTGTCTGCCCATCTAATTGATAATTATTTAATTAGCAATTTATAATGATAATGGGATTTTACCCCCCACCAGTCCATCTTGTCTGTAAGAAAAATATAAGACAACCTTATGTATTACTTTACCACTTTTGGCAGTTGGCGCAAGATATTGTGGGCCAGCGTTGTGATTCCCTACAGTTAAACCATAAAAGCAATGTATTCATATATTTCCTTTGCCCACAGTGTTTCCTTTTCTCATTACCGTGGGTGACTGGCATTCTCACAATGTGTGTGGGTGCACAGGCTTGTTGTGTCACCGTGGACAGTTCTAAGAGCAGCTTCATTAGTTCTTTTTACAACAAAAGCTAGGTTTTTTTTCCTGCCTTCTCTTTCTTTCCCTTAGTTGGCATGCGGGTTGAATTTTTCTTGGACCCCCTGCTTGACTTTTTTTTTAGAGCTCCTTTTGAACAGTGCAGCAGTGTGAACACTAGGAATTGTAACTGATAGACTGTTTGCAGGAGAACTCATGAAAGTTCTCTTTGTTCACTTCACATCAACCAGGTTTATGCAGACCCTCCCCCATCTCAGCCAAACAGGGAAAAGGAAATCCACTTTTAATTATACATTGATGGGAATCACTGTATAGTGAAATTGCATCAAGTGGAGAATGCCCACTTTATTCTCTTTTATCTAAGAATCCAAAAGAAGCACTGGTGTAAAAAAAATAGATATGCAAGCATAGACTTTGCAATATAGAGCCAGGCCTGCCTAATTTAAATCAATCTGCCAACTCCACTTCCAGTCTTGATTAAAATTTTCAGCTGAATCTTTGCACTGTGAGAGTGTCTTGTCTTTAGTCCTTGAGCCTTGAAGGTCTTCTTTCTGAGATCTTACCAAAACGATTTCCCCAAAACAATAATTTTTTAATGTGAAAAGGCAGAGTTGTAAGCATAAGATATTTTCAAAATCTGAAATGATAATATAGATGTTTTTTCCCTCCCTCAGACAAGCATATTGAAATTGTGTAGAAGAATCCTAAGGGCAGAAAGAGAGAAGATATATCTGGTGGCAGAATTAAAAGATTATGTAACCTGGCAAGAAGTATAAGCAAACAAGAGAAGCACTTTTTGTCCTTTTATGCTGTTGCGCGCACTGAAATTAATGGAAAAATTTTCAGCATTACTTACAGGAACCTCTGAGATTATAAATCATTTTAGTAATCTGCTAATAAATATGTAATGTTAATTTTCTTAGATTTTTTAAGATTAATATCACAAGATACCATTAATATAGAGATGAGATACCATTAATATAGAGATGATGAGGTAGAATATTCATCTTTACTTTGTGTACTGTTAAAGTTTACTATGGTTATATTTGCCCTTTGAATATTCCTGTACAGAAAGGAAATACTGGCATTTTTCTCAAACATTTAATCAGGAAAGGAGTATCTTTGAAAATGTTCTTGAAGGTCATTTTTTATGTTCTTTTTTAAATCACTTTATCTTAGTTGTTCCAAATTAATTTATTTTATACAATTTAGTAACTGTTTTTTTTTTAATATTTCCTGACAAAAAATGTTAACACCTGCAAAATAAGTGTTGTGAAGACCAAAGAAAGAGCAGTCTACATGGAAACATCTTATGATTCTGTCCTTACATGTTTAGCCAGAGTCATATAGAGGGACTGGGATAAGACAGAAAAGTTCTCCATGTATATTAGGAGAAATTGTGGCCTGGCAAATGAAAGAAACCAGGCAATGCTGATAAATCTCAGCTCAAAATCCTGATCACCTCAAGGTCGAAGACAACTGTGCAGTTCTGTCTTGCAGAAACACCAAGGATGTGTTGAGCTGTTGACCGGCCCTTGTCTTAGGGAACCAAATCTAGACACTACATCTAAGCAGAGCCTAGGAAAACTCCACCCAGTTTCCACCACCAATACTAGCATACACTCCTCTGCTGCATGACCAAGTCACAAATGTGTGACTAATAATCCTTCTGGCCCTGTTCAGACTGGGGCTTCTACTCCTCTGTTGTCTCACCACTGTCCCAGATTTTCTTCAAAGGACCTTCAATAATAAGTTTATTACTTCCTCAGCAAAAGTTTGCACAAGAGGAAAGCATGTGGGTATAGCCAGGAAGAATGAGGAGCTGAATAAGGCAGAGATTAAAAGTTATGTTATGAGCCTGATCAGTCTCCTCTGAACTTCATTTCTTTCCTCATCTACAGTCCCCAAACTTATCCGCAGAAGTGCGTAGTGACAACTGAAATTCTAACAAGACCAGGAGTTTTCCACAGCTTTTTTGATTTATTTATTTGCCAGAGCCATGAGTTTCCAATATCAATGTAACGCTTTACCCAAGTTTGTGAGCTTACATGAGTCAGTCCATCAAGGGTCTGCTACACCAGAATGGGAACATCATATCTTCCCAGATGCTCATAGTCTCAAAGAGTAAGGAAAACAGGAGATATGTAACAGCTAAATACTAATTATTTTGGATATTTTTTTGGCGAAAGAAATGCACCTTGTGATGTTATACCACATGAGGCTATTTGAAAATGTTCATTTATCACCAGGAAAAGAAAGGAAGGACTCTTAAAACACAAGATCCCAGTCAGATCCCAGGACCAAATATAAAATAATTCAGAATAGGCAGCAGGTCAGCTTCCAATCAAATGAGATTTTACTGTAGCCAACCACTAAATGACACAGAAGCATGGAAATTGAGGCCAAAGTAGCTGGGAAGGCTTAGCCATGCAAAGGAGCCTCAAGAAAAAGACTACAGTGGAACAACTGATGCACAGCAGGAGTTGCCTGGCAGTGGTGCCTCTCTGCCCGCTGTGAGGCAATCATCCAGGGAGAAAAAGATGGGAATGAAACTGACTTGGGAAAAGGCTGAAGGCAGGGGCCTGAGAAACAAAAAGGTAGCTTAGAAATATGGTGAAAAGTAAACCTTAGGTTTGATTGTTCTGGTTTGCTTCCTTTTTACATCTACTGGAGGTTATTTAAGAGAGTCCTCAAAGACCAGTCTAAGGTTTGCTGCTGAGAATAAAACCACTGAGATGGATAACGTTCTTACAACAAAAGAGTTTAAAAAAAGTAAGTGGGAACATTTTCTTGTCCTGACTTCGTTGTCTGGATTCTCTATATCTCTCCTAGAATAGACTAGGGCCACTCCTTGCTTTCAGTGAAGTTGTTCATTCATTTATTGCTGAATGAGTTCAGTTTAGAATCAGGACTCTTTTCTTTAAAGTTCAGAAAAATGTAGTTCAGCAAGTTTCCTTCTGTGGAGAACTTAGGATCACTGTTTGAGAGAGAAGCCCTTGAGGCTGACGTGCTTTAGTTGGAGTTCTGCTGAACTGAATTTGCACATTAAGTACTGTACCTTGCTCTTGCCTGATGAAGCATCCCTTGTTTAAGACCACATGTGTGTGTAAATAAAGGAAAATGGGATACAGCCTCAGGATTTATGCTGTGTCATCTGTGAACAGGCCATTTGGGCTGCATGGGGAGCCAAGAACTGCTGGGTTGTGGATATGCAAGCCTCAGTTCTCAGTGGTATGCAGTGGAAGGCAGTCCCATACCACTAGAAAATTCACCAAGCCAGACTTCCACAGCTGGATTTTTCCAGTTTAAGCTTACTTTGGGACTAGGGCTAGTGTAGAGATGATTTAAAATATGTAAGATATAAGCCCATAGGTTCTTCAGTAGTCTTAGGTCTCTCTGCAAGAGCAAATAATGTAATATTATTAATAATGAGGGGACAGATTTTTCCTGCTTGTTCATATTGATGAAATGTTGCTCAAGTGCGTTATCCTTACAAAGGTAAGGATGTGTAATTGGACTTTAGATTGACAAGCAGCACTAACAATTAAATGCCCATCTTGAGCAGGTGTCCTGAATACAATCACTTCAGTCTTTAGTGACGGTTTTCACGCAACCATCACCAGGTTTGTGGACATAGAAATGAGATCAGAATGTGTTCACTTATGTTTCTATACTCTGCTTGGTTGTGTGGAGCTGCGAAGACTGACATCTATTAATGGAAAAGCCTTTGACAATGACACGTCTCTTTTCGCAAGAATCTGAATAGCAGTGACAGATCAGGAACCTCATTTTGATGCTCACTGCATATTTTTCTTTTCTCCTCAGTTCAGACATACTCGTTTCATTAAGTTGGGTCAGTTAGGTCAGGCAGCCTTATAATTATCTCCCAGAACCAAAGCTCTGGCTGAACTTTTAGTTCAGAACATTGTGTCTTTGCCGGGACCTGGTGAGGTTATCCTCCGTTTCACTTCAAAATTACGAGGATGGATTCTTCTGTGCTTGTGTATACTTTGTATACCTGCCAAGTCCTCTCCTTCCATTCCTTCAGGTAGTCTCAGAAGTGACTGATTATAAATGCTGATCTGACTCTGTAAGCTTTCAGCAGCACACCTGAGGTTCCCATTTCCTTTCATGGTGAACAGTTTTTCTTTCTTTCTTTGACTTTTTTGAGGAACTGATTCCAAAGATTTTATTCACAGTAGTTAACAGGTGTGAATTGGTGTTTGCTAGCATAAGTGTCGTGCTGGGTAGCCCTTTGTTCCCTTCCTGCTGCTTCCCTGCTCTATTATGGCAAAACTTACTTTAATAGGAGTTTTTTTAATGGTTTTTACAGTGTGTATTTTTAAAGTATATTATGGAATAAAAGTGAATACCTATCAGAACAATGTGTTCCTATGAACCTCTAACAATTGGGCATATCTCTTGATTTCAATGGACACACTCCAGAACAAGGGACTCATACCACCTGAGCAGGAGTGCTAGAATCTGGCCCTCAACAGATGCAGTTTTGTTTCCACCAGCATGTGCCAATTAAAATTATTCTGCTGTAATAAAATATCAGGAGACAGAAAAGTAACCGCCGTGAACTGAGGCGATGCTGAAGAGTTAAGCGCCTTTTCAGCTGACACAGATCCCCTGCTCCATTGGCGATCAATGGTAATAATGACATTCGCTTTCCAAGGTAGTGCTGGGCTGCTGAGGGCTGATTCTGATGCCAGTGGCTGGCGCGAGTCGTTGAGGGATATTAAAAGAGCATGTTGGATGGGCGGCAGGAAGATCTGAAGCCACTAGAGATGTGGAGCAGAAATAATAGTAGGAGTGGTAAGAATGGCACCATTTCCAGAATGTCTGAATTAAGAAGGAAGGCAGGAGAGGCTGAGCTGCTTTTGAAATACTCTGTCGGCTCAGTACCAAGTGATTGTAGATCATTTCAGCTATAAGTGCCTCAGAAATTAAAAGGAACTACTGAAAATTTTAGTTCTACAAATCTTAATGAGAGTGGTTTTAGCCAGCAAACAAAGCCAAAAAAATGTTCCTTCTGATAAGTATTTTCCTTTCAATTGGAAGATATAAACTGCAAAGTCTTTACACCTGTTTCATGCCTTTGTAATATGACCCAGCCACGGGTGTTCCTCCCAATGTCCATAATTTGAGAAGACACTGAATCCTGGGCTGATATTTAAAGAAATCTCTTACTTTAAAAAAATGGTATTTTTTTTTATTTTGCCTATTTCTTTTTACTGTGGCTAATGTGGCTTGTTTTAATAAGAACTGCAATCCTTGTGTTTCCTGAACCTTTCAGTAATTACAGCTCAATTTCTGAGCTGTGACACAATTTCAATTGATTGCAGTGTTACAGAATTTACGGGATTTTGCTGCTTTAGTTGTGACATTTGTCCCTCACAGCTCGATTTGTTTCTGTTTTCCTACTTGAGGGTTGTAGATCTAGGTTTTTATTTTTCATACATCTATTTAAAATCTCATTGGGATGGGAGAAATCCAACATCAAACAGTAAAAAATCCCAAAACCAACCAACCAACTGACCAAAAAACCCACCCCAAACAGAAGGGTTTTAAGAGCAAAGAAAAAATGCATATGAAAAAAGGGGAAACTTGCTGCATCATCAACATGCCAGGGCACACAGCAGTCCTGTACTCTTCAACCATGTTTCTTTTTTCCCTCTTAAAATCCCACCTCTGTTAAGAACTCTCAGACTTCTTGAGGCAGGAATGAACCTTTATAAAGAAAAGGTTTATCCTTTGAAGTAGAGAGCTCTTCAAAACCAAAAACTTTTGTGACTCTGCAAAGGTCCATTCCAAGTAACCAGAAACCAAATCTAGAAGATCCATTTTGTAAAGTAGGGCATTGGAAATGATACACCAATTTACCAGTGGCTGGTGACATGAAAAGTCTGGCAGAAATTAGCTATAGCAGAAATTATTTTAAAAAGAAATCAGTCTTTTGTTGAAAGAGAAATATTTTGCAAGAAAAATCTTACCTTTTTTTTTTTTTTTTTACAGAAACGGTTGCTTTTCCTCTGAAGTCCAGTATGGATTCTGAAGGAGGAAGAATGTGGTTCCACATTCCCTCCCCACATACACTCACACTTGAACATCTAGAATCACTTTGCCTGGAACTATACTTTTTGACAAAAAGCATTTTCACAAAAATGGTCATATAATTGTTTTCAAATAGTTAGAAGAAAAATCAACATTTTGAAAGCTGATGCAAGGTAACTTTTGTCCTCTAGACAGCTCTATTCATATATTCTTTAGCTGTCAGAAGCAGAACTGTAGTTCAGCAATTACCTGTATTACATTCACATCTTCCTTTTTCTGTTAAATCATGCACACACATTTTCAATTTATTAGCGCTGGATAAGTGGCCAACTATGTCTAGAAGCCTTGTAATGTGTAAATTACTCTAGCCAGTTCTAAGAAGGAATATGTGTCCATGAAAGTGAATTACTCACAGATCACAAATGAAACCACCTTTTCAAAATTATTTCAGATGGTCTAATTATCTGCAAAATGTAGGATTGGTTTTGTACTGTTGACATTTGTTAATACCCACCAAAAATGCTTGTGGCATTTTTGTATGCACAGCAGGAAAATCAGTATGGAACTGGAACTTGTTGTTAATAAAACTTGAAAAGCACAGCTTAAGGTCTTTGCTGAACTATAAATGATTTAGGCCTCTCAAACCTACATACTGTCTTAGGGTGAGAACATATGGAAAATACACATGAAAAAGCAATTACAGAAAGATTTGGGTTTGGGGTATTGATATTAATTAGAGGTGAATAATACTGATTTGAAAACTTGACACTTCAGAAATGGCAAAGCAAAGCAATCACTGACATGTCTGGAATTCATATTACCTGTCCAAGCAATTTTCTTTCTCCTTCTGTAAGTGCACAGTATTGTTCATTTCAATAAGATACTACAGACAGAGACTAGACATTCAATTCCCCCTTCTTCAGACAACTGGGATTTAAATATCCATTCAGTTCAGTAAGTGGTATGTCTATCATGAAACTCCTTTTTAACTCTATGTCTATGGTTGCATACACATGGCTGATATATAATTAAGAGGGATTTTGCATCCTTCTGAAGAGCAGAAATGTGTACAGTAGTGGATTTTTTTTAATTTGAGATACAGGCAGTGGATCACTGGCACTGAATATCTATAAAGATGACAGTGCTACTCGAGCAAAAAAAAGATCTTTTACAGAGAGTTAGATCAAAGACAATAAGGCTGGTGACATACTGAAAATTAGTATCTACTTCTGTCTGATATTAAGACTGAGTAGGCTTATCTATCACTAAAAAAAGTTGCGTTGTTATCCACTGATATGCTTTGATTTGACTTTTCTTGAAAGAAATTTAGTACCAATAGTAGGTGTATGCTGGGAGTGGTTTTCAAAGGAGACAGATCTGTCTGATGTTGTGACCCAAGTGTGGTTTTGGGTAGGTTAAATCTGGTTTATTGTCTGTTCATCTTCAGGATCAATAAAATGGGTGCGGCAAAGTCTGCTGAAAGTCCTGAAAGGAGTTCCTGGAGCTCAATGTTGAAACTATGAACAGAGCATTTAAGTAATGTCAGATCACAGCAGAAAAATTAAACTTTAGAATCAACCTTTATCACTAAAGCTACCAGGAGTCTCTTCCAGGTTTACTCTCACAGGACATGAATATAAGAAGCTATTTTGAACTGAAAAGTCAATAGAAAAGATTTTGAAACAAATAAGAGAAAATCAACAGGATCTATTTATAAGGATCAGATTGTATTTCTCCAGACGGAATTCAATAGGGAAATTGCTGAATTTTAACTTTGACATCAGGTAAGTTAGTTAAGTATGAATACAGTTTCTATTGAGAACAGATACAATTTTGTAGGAGCTCTATGGACAACATAAGATCATGTGATCAAAATATTGTATCTGGGTTTTTCTAAAACCCTTATAAAGGATCCCTAACTCACAAGATCTTTGAGAAACTAAATTCTTAAGAAATAAAAGAAAACAGCTTGGATTAATAACCAAATAAAAATAGGAGACAACAGGGAGAAATAACTTTTTTCACAACACAGAGTTTGCTGACAGAAGCACAGAGAATCTGTGCACTCTTTATATTCATAAATAACATTTGTCAAGGAAGGGGGATGATTCAGGAGGTGCCGCTGTTTATAGATGATACAAAATTATTTAAGGTTGATGTGTCTACAGCTGACTGTGAAGGTTTGGAATAGTATTTCCTAGCCAAGTAGGGGACAAAATAGTATAGGACATTCAGTGTGTGTTCCAGTTGCTTGAAAATAAACACCTAGTCATCTGAGGGGGGACATGCCCGAGTGAAGATGGCAGAAATCACACACACAGCCAGTGTGACATTACATGCCTATGTTTGGGAAACTGATATATTCCAACACTTATGGAGAAAAACAGTCTTAGGCCTGTGTAAAAGTGGCTTGCAAAATTTTCAGGTAAGAGGTTTGAAGTCAACGTGTATGATTCTCTGAAAACACCAATAATGGTCAAAATTGAAAATTGACCATTAGATTATTAGAAAAAGAAATCAAAAGGGGTATGCTCCTGCAATGCTCCTGCATAAAACTGCTATAAACATCAGGAATACTGTGTTCAGTATTGATTTTTGCATCTATAGAAAACTATAGGAGAACTGGGAAAGGATTATAAGGGAGATGGGAAGAATGTAGCTGCTTTCATATGAGTTCGAGTACATTAGGACTCTTCATCTTGCAAAAGCCATGTCAGAAGAGAGATATGACAGAAAACTATGAAAAAACATGAATTATGTCAGAATGTGAGCAGGGAATCATCATTCACTATTTCTCACAGTATGAGATGCAAGGCTCCCACAGCAAATGAGCTTTTAAGGTTTAAAATGGAGAAAATGCTGCCAGTTGTGGACTTCATTTCTATAGAAAACTATGGAGGCTAAAAGTATAGATGGACTGAAAAAACAATAAGACAAAGTCATGTAGTTTTGGTCCATCAGTGGTTCTTAAACAAGATGACCTGGAGGCAACACTGAGGTTAGTTACTTTACAAGTTAGAAATATCCAGAATGCAGAAGGAAAAATTACTTTATGCATACCACTGCCTCTGCTTTTCTCTAGCCAATCACTGATGCTGGAACAAAGGAGCAACTATTGAAAATAAACATGACTTATTCTGTACTTTTATTACAAGATCCCTCCCTGGACCCGTAGTGCTCTGGCTTCTCTGTAGCATAAGAACATGGAGTAAATAGGCAGGGTTTCTTATTCAACATATATACCATTGAAATCCAAGAATAAATTTTTTAAAAATCAGAATATGTTAAGAGAAGTGAAAGAACCCTTCAAGAGGCTTCCTCAAAAAAATTCATTTTCTCATATTTGACTATATTAACTTTGAATCACAGAACATTCATAATCCTCCTTATACTGGCAGTTAGAAACAGCCTGAAATCATCAGTGACTTAGAGGTACTGCTGGAAGAGAACAGCTTTTGAGCAGTTACAGAAACTTTACACAACCGGTCAGGACAGCAGCTGTGCAAGTGAAATTCTGGAGAACAGTAGGTGCACATGCTGAATTCAAATACACATGAATTAGTTTTGGGAGTAAGGATAACACCAGTATAGGAAGAAACAGAAACACAGGGAAAAACTATTCCAAAGGTCAAAATCTTCATGGATTTCAATGACGAGAGCTTCTGGTTGATTCTATAACTCCTATCTCTTGTTGGCACCTGAAACCCCCATGCAAAAACACTTCCACAATGCTCTGAAATGTTGTGCTTGCCCCTCTTATACATCCTTTTCCACTCAAGCAAAGGCCCCTAAAGCTTGTTCATACTTATAGAAAGGAGTTCTGCCCGACTCTGGTGTATTCCAGAATGTGCTGAAGGAAGCATCTTTGCAATCTGGCCCGCTGAGTGAGCTCTACAGGGTTCATGTCAAATCAAATGCCACTAGAAAGGCTTTATGGGAAGTCATTTTTCTCTGACATTCCTGTGAGATGTTTCCTGCCATCTGGGATTATTCTGAGCTTTTGCCTGTCCAGGTAGATATGTTGCTCTTTGCAAGGACAAGTGACATCAATTGACAACCTTTAGAGATGTAGCTCTGCTCAATTCACAGAATACACAGGAGCAGTATTCAGCTTAGAAGTTGTTACAAATTAAGGTAATGTAATAGTTACAGCCAAAATCCTAATCAAAACATGTGCTTGTTCAAACCACAAACAAACAAGTAAGAGGATAAAGCAGGCTTCTAGTATTTGATATGTCTGTTTCCTGGGGTATTTGTGATTCATTTGGGAATCTGGATAAGCAAGGTGATGTGCCTCAAACCAGGAGGACTAATGTGTGGGACCTACAATATGCCTTAGCAGATAGATTGCAACCTCAGAGAGTTTGTAAGAAATAATAAAAGCCTGAAAAGGAATGGGGGACTTGTAAGAACAGTTTAGCAAAAAGTGTGAGCCTTGGCGCTTCATAAAGATAGTGATACAGAGAATTGGCAAAAGTTGAGCAGAGTCAGACCTTTCAAACCAAATTAAACAGATGGCAAAAGCTTTCTCAGTCATATGAGGAGAAAATAACCAAGAAAATCACTGTGCACTGAGGAGCGAATAGAAATTAAATGCAAACTAGGTGTGACCCAAAAACTAAATCAGGACTTTGAGAATAAAAAAAAGATCAAAATGGGAAAATGGGATTAAGTAAAATATGAATTTATTTTTTTGGAAGTCATTCAGATAAACTTGTTATCTCATCCCTTTTATTTTAATGACAGCTTGATTGTTGAGATAAAGCAAATGCAAAAGATTCAACCTTTCTGCTCTTCAGTAAAACATTTGATACATTACTACATGGGGAATTATTAGTTAAATTGAAAAAGATAAGAACAAGTATCAGGACTGTAAGATAAGTAAAGAAGTGATTGAACAGGAGACGAGAGCGAGTTATGTTGAAAGGATTTCTCTCTCTCCCTGGAGGAAAGTTACTAGTAGAGTTCCTTTAGGATTGGTCTGGGGATTAATTTTATTTAATATTTTCCTTAATGGCCTAGGCAGAAAAAGTAGGAGTGTACTAATTAATTTGCTGATGATACAAAACTGGGAGATGTCATGAATACAGAGGAGGATTGGAATATTATACAGGAAGAATTAAATGACCTTGAAGACTGAGGTAGTAGAAATGGGATGGAATTTAAGGTCTTGTGCTGCAAGGTCATGCACTTAAGGACTAATGAAAAGAACCAGCTATGAACTGTAGGCTCATCAGTAGGAAATGACAGAAAGAAAAACCACCTAGTTGTAACAGTCAATCATAGAATTACTATGAACTACTGGTGCACTTAGACCGCAGAAAAGGAAAATACAATTTAGAGATATATTGAGTAAAATATTTTTAATGAAGCAAGGAGAGTATTTATGCCATTGGCCAAGGTGCTTGTTAGACATACCCTGAAATTCTAAATCCCTGTGGTTGAGGTGCAAATGTTCTGGGTTTTTTTTAACAGCTGTGAAGAGGTGCTGACTAGTATGAAGATCAGAGGAAAGGATGACCTGTCTGAAAAGAAGCTGTGCCCAGCAAAACAGAGGTCGAGAGGAGTAAAAATTGATATCTGTAAGTACATATAGTAAGAGGTAAATGCCAGGGTGAAACAAAAGCTCTTGAATTCACGTGATAATTTTGACAAGAGAACAAATGGACTTAAAGGGGCTATGAATACATTTGGGCAAGAAATGGAGGAAAGGAGTGTGGGAGTAAACACAGAGCGAGACAGATTTATTTGCTGGGCTTATGTGATGTGATTCATGTCCTGGCACACGCTTGAACCTGATGACTCCTGGTCAACTCAATGCCCTATTTTTCAGGCAGCCTTGCTTCACAGTCCTTTGCTTGGCTGAGTATATTTTCTGGCACATTCTCAGTTGTACTTGTGGTTATATTTTATAACATAACCTCCTTGATATAACACAAATATTAGAGGATGTCTTTAGCTAATCTGTTCTCTTCTTTCCTGAGAGGCAAAAAGCAACAAAAGCCCATGTCTTGCAATGACCAGAACAATGGAACGAAGCAGAAATACAACTGCTGTTTCTTTACAACAAATTTGTTGCATTGCAGCAAAAGATACAAAATAATAATAAAATAGTACAGAAAATAAACACTTGAGTCCCATCCACTCAAAAAAAGACATTCAGGAATAAGAACAACTGCACTGAAAGACAGCCTCTAATTTTTGTCTTTTTGTTTTCATTCTATGTGCACATTTTTGGAAGTTCCTCAAGTATATTTCAAATTTAAAGCTCAGTTCATCAACCAGACCATTTTCCTCATGACTTAATACTACTGTTACTAAGTTTTCTTATATTCATGTAGTTCCTTCTTAGAGAAGAATAATACTTGCAATATTGATAGGAATCTTTTTCTGTGAGGACTATAGACTGTAATATTTTATAGCAATAAGTTAGTTCATTTCTCAGAATATACATAGTCCCGTTTCTTAACCAGACTAAAATTGTGAGCGTATAATTCCTGAGTTTTATGGTATTGCTATCAACAAGAATAATTGGGGTGGAGGGAGGGGGGAAGCCCTCAGTTTTCTCTCTGTTGAGTGACATGACTTAATCATAATGAATGGTAATAGTCTCAAAGATCTCCGCTGTATTTGTGGTGTAAAATCAAAACAGTCATATTGTGCCTTTAATGCTGTCTCAAATGGATATTCTCATTATTTCATTCTGAGAAATTCTCTACCCTAGTAAGTCTCAAATCTCATTCTAATATTATGAATTAGCAATGCTGAGGTTGAGAAGCAGCAGCAGCATACTCTGATGCTGAGTAAATAATGACAATCCTGTGTTTCCCAGTATAGGGTCCTTTCTTTGTGATAAACTAGTAAATTGAACAGGTTTCTCACTGATTAAGGAGTTACAACTATTGAAAATTTGAGATTTTTTATAATGACCCATGCATCTGACAAATATTGAATTACAACACTTAGTCTGTGTAACCAACAGCTTATTTCTTTTTGTCGTGTGTTGTTGTGCTGTGTTTCATCAACTTCAGAGACAGTGATACAAAATAATGCAAAGTGACACCATGAAATACAATAAGATGTGACATAACACATTAGAAATTTAAAGAATGAAAAGCTTCAGTCAATTCAGGAAATAGGAACCCTATCCAAATTTATTGTGACAAGTAAGAACAGTGCAAACACTAAACACTGTTTTCAAACCAGAGGGCACCATTGTTTTTTGGCCACCCAAATTGCTTGCAGACACTGCCGTCATCTTTATTTTTAGTTTAATCTAATAGGCACAGAGCTGCGAGCCTTTTCGGTTTGAGTGGTGTTTTTATTGTTGGGGGGTTTTCTTTTCCCATTTCCCCAGCTTGGCATTAGTATCTAAATATCTAAATTGGCATCTGAACGACTTGGCGTGATTGTCGGCAACTTTCCATTCCAAACAAACCCGTTCCCTGACATTTCAAAAAAATGTATTGCTAACGTGTTTCCAAGCATTTGTAAAAATCCAGTTGAACGCAGGCTCAAAATGGGTGAACAAAAAATCATCTGTGTTAGCAGAAAAGAAGTGTTTTCGGTTCATAACTAGGGTATGCTAATTGAAAATCTAGAAACAGGCTGCTTTCCTGTAGAGTACTAAAGAGAATTGGAATATGAAACAACTCTCTTAAATCTGACTACTCCAGACTTTTCTTTCTCACTCTTTCACTGTCGTCTATTCATATCTGTCTGGTGATATTTAGGTCTGCATTAATGGATTAAAGTCCACATTGATCTCAGTTGGAAAATATGAGTTGCTGTTGCTGATCACCCTATGCTATTGCCAAAGCCTTCTCCTTTGCTAGTAAAGTCAGATTCTATTGAAGTCTATCCCAAACAGTCATCTGTATAAACAATGATATGTGATTCTAAACTTCAAGCACATTTTCTGACCAGCTGTACTAACCATTTTTATGTAAGTTTTATTTAAGGGCAGCACTACCATGCCGTGAAGTCAGACAATGAAGAGATTAAAACTATTTTTTTTAAAAAGCAATTTTAGGGCCTGGTGACTCATTTGATTGGACACTAGCCTTTCATCGCAGGGAAAAGAAGCTCATATCTAGCTCTGACTGTTGTGTTCAGAAGTAATCTTTATGGGATGCTTATAAAATGTTTATAATGAAATGAGTACAGGGATTCTTGGTTTATTGTCTTCACAATGAAGAAGAACAGGGAGCTGTCAACTAGTGTGCTTGCAGGTGAAAATTAAGTCTCCTGAAAGGGATTTTAAGAACTGCTGAGCTCATACATGCACCTAGCTAAGTGAATAATATACAGGTGACTGCTAAAAAACGCATCTTTCCTGGCAAATGAAAATTAAATAGTGTAGAGGATCCTTCTAAATCAATAACTGCTATAAAAATCTCTGTGCAGATTTATTTTTGTGCACAAAAGGATAAAATCCAATGTTCATTGAAATGGATGAAGAAATAAATGAATTAAATATATGTTCTTCTGTGCTGCTCCTTGCTGACACTTTTAAAAAAGTAATGATTCCGGACCAGATCCTTAGCTAAACAACACATCTGATTAGCTCCAATAGGTGGATTTTGTGTAAGTCAGATTTTCCAGAGCTAAATCTGCTATTATTTGAGCTGCTTGTATTGCATCAGCTGAGAAAGCAGTTCAAATATGTTCAACTACATTTTAATGTGAGTTGGGATCCAAACTGGTACAGTTGTGGCAGAAAAAAAAGTTGTGTAATGAATTTAAGGCTGTTTGAGCAAGTTTCTTGACTTCATTGCCCTCAGGTAGAATAAAACTTGATACTGATGGGATTTGATACTGATGTGATTTAAAGCCAGCTTTTAATGTATTTATGTAACTAACCACAGCTCATTTAAAATCTGGCCTGCAAGTGTTATTGTCTATTTAAAGAATTATATTCATATAATTTCATGATGCTGAGTTTTCAGTACACCCATAAAAACAAGTCCCAGGAAAGCAGTCTTCCAGCTTTGTGTATTTTTTCACTGTAGTCAAAGAGGAACTTAGTGTTTTTCAAAATCTGGTTGGAATTATTTTTTTTTCTTATAATTTTAATGATTATTAGAACTAGGCAACTTAAAACTGAGTTTTAAAAGTTGATAGGTTTTCCATGAGGTAGTGGTTTGATGAAACATTAAAAATAATAAGCTCTTTTAAAAATAAACTTAGTTTCAATTTTTATTGAATAGCCAAATTATTGTCAGCCAATGAGGTGCCACATATACACATACAAAGGTATGTATGTGAACATATATAATGGATTCACACTACACAGATAACACTTGTAATGTAGGCACACTCAGCTTTAGCTGGTTGTGAGAAAGGCTCCAAGAGGTTTCTGGGGCTGTACCTGTTATCTCATCCTATGACATGGATGCAGACATACTCCAGCGAACTGCTCCATTCCCATGCTCTGCTGGTTCTGCAATCTTCAAAGCAGAGGAGGGACCCCAGATGTGGGTTAAGTGATGGAAGAGCCATGAACTTCATCCTTAACCAGGAGCCTTCAGAGCTGGCTGCTTGCTTTTACAGAAGTACTGCTAGCATTTTCCTCTGTACAGGGAAGTAGTGTGGGAGGCTGCAAGCCTCTTCTCACTCCCCTGGGATAGTCTGGCTTCAAACTGTGCCTTCCAGAGAGCAACTTGAAACTGGCATGGCCTACTGCTTATATTGTAATTTATGAACTCAGCAGTGAGTAAAATTGTTATGTATTCTCTATTCTTGCAGTTTCCAAGTGCAGGTTCCTCTGTAATAGCCTGCCAGTTTAATGAAAGTAAGGGTTGGGAGGGAGGAGGGCTATGTCCATTTATTCCTTGGTTTCTCTGGTACAGCTGCCAAGAAGAGAACAAATTGAAGCAGTGTCTTTTGTGATATGGACATCTGCTCACTGAATCTGGACAAGCCCACCATGTAAGTCACCAGAAAACCATCATGTGGTAATGACTTCCAATCATCAAAGGCCTGTCCAGATTTGAACCTGTGACCCAGAGGTGGAAAGTTTTCTATAACTGAGCCTTCCCCTGAACTCACCAGTACCTGACCAGTTCACAGTCAGAAAAGAGTAAGAACAGTCTGCAGACAGTACTGATTTTCTGCACCAGATTCTGGAATCGCTTTTCCCCCTGTGTTTTCTGCACCTTTGATGCCCTCACCACCATATAAGTTGTATAGCCAATATAAAAATTATCTACACCAGCTCTTGGTACAAACCATTGGGGATGTTTGTTTGTTTGTTTGTTTGTTTGTTTAATTATATATTTTTTAATCTGTACCTCCTCATGCTGGCTTCCGGAAAAAGCTGCCTGAAAATTTGTAAGGATACTTAGATGATATAGAGCTGACTATTACAAGAGGTGGAGGATCGGTTTCTTAATGCTTTCCTGTACTGGAATTAATATTGGAGCAGGAGAGGTCTGCAAATTGTGTGGCAATTTGAAACAAGCAGGAAACTGAAAGGCAAGTGTTGTTTTCATGGGCATTTATACGAATATGGATCAATTGGTTTTGGAAAGCAGTAGAAATTCTGATAAAACAGCTGAATCTGACCCATACGTTTACATACTCCTTTTACTGGTTATACTTTGGCATATTCATGTGTTTTTAGCAACAGCTTCAAGCCACACAGCAGATGTGAAATAAGTCACTGGTACTTTAGGCAATGTTAATATTGCTAATATTTATAAATATATTTTAAATTCAAATTCAACTGATGACATGAGTTTTCCTCTTATCTTTCCATGAATTAGAGGTTCCAAACAGCAAATCAGCCATTAGGGGACAGAACTTTTTCCCTTCCAGCTGGAATATCAATGAGTTCTGAGAAAGCAATATGCAACTACTGCTACTTTCAAAGTATCTCTAGAATGTGCACATAGATTCAGGTCCTGCAAAGGCAAACAACCTCTTGAGCTCACCCTTTCATTGATGGGAAAAAGTTTATATGCTACTGAGGCTATATTTTGCCATATTTCAGATTATTACAGCATGCAAAACATATTCATCAGAAAAAGAAAAAAGAAAGAATTAATGAAATCCTAAATTCTCAATTGTGAAACCACCCCACCCTTCTTCTAATTGTTTTTAAATCCTCAGTAAGAGCTCAATGCAGGGAACTGAAAGGCTGAACAAAAATATTTTTAGATCCTTATGATGCTAGTTTCTCTCAAGTGTCAAAGAGATTTTCAAATGATGAAGCCTTTTGCATTCTCATGTGAGTACTCTGCCTGGGTATACAAATGAAGGGAAAATAAAAAACAAATAATAACTGAACTTTGCTGTGGTGTCCAGATTAGAACCTTGTTCTGTGCAGAAGCGATGGGCACGTAAGCCCTTCGTTTCAGGAGATCTGTCTGGCACTCATCAGGCAGTGTTACTTGATCACAGCTGGATAAAAATGCACACCCAGGGCAAATCTGTAAACACCAGCTTAATCTGCATGGGAAAAGTTACTGTCATCTCCTCCGACAGAAAAAGCCTCCAGGACATTCCAGCAGTAACAGTCACTTCAGTTTGTTACAAATGTTGTCAGATTTAGACACAAAACCATTATAGATGTCAGAAAGCTCTAACTGAAAAAAAAATAAATGTATTGCTTTTTAGGTGTTTTGGTTTAGAAAAATGAGGAAAGTCAGTAGTTTTATCACTATGACCAAAACAGTGTGTGTGAAGGGGTCTCTATCAGACAGCATGAGCTAAACAGCTACATTTTAGACTGTAATTCACAGTTTCCTAGGACACCTTAAAGAAATTTTTCTTCTGGGGAGGGATTGTAATTGGATAGTATTTTGCGGGAGTCTTCTTAGTGCATAAACTAAAAACAACTCTGTCTTTAGGAGGTGCCAAAACCTGCTTTTGGCTTCCTATAACTCTGTCAATGGTCATATCTGCAATTGCAAGACCAGAGCCCATGACTCTTGTAATCAGCCCCAAAAAACATCCCGAATCACTTCATCATCAGAATAGCTATAAACTAATGGGGGGGAAAAGGGCTTTAATCAATTCCAGGCAGTTTCGATAAATAATGCAGTTAGAGATTCACAGCTTGCTTGTCTTTTTCAAGCAGATATTCCCATTTCATTCCAAGAAAATATGCATATATGAAAAAAAAAAAGAGAGAAAAAAGGAAAAAGTAGGTCTTGGGACTTGATTTGGCTACCCAGGACTGGCAATGGAAAACTTTCATTTAAATTTAATGTGAGCTGGACCAGACCCCAGAGTTTCCAATGTGAAAATCCTATTGCTACAAATTCCCTCTACGACCTTGTATCGTCCCTTCTACCTTCCCATGCCCACACTCATGCATAACAGAGCTGTAGAACGACTTGTTTCTGCAAAGTGTTAAATAGGAGGAAAGGGAACATTCAGAAGAAAACTAGGTATTTGGGGCTTTCTTCAACCCAAGATTAATGTCAAGAGATTTTTCTTAGCATTAGTGTCAGTGCTAGCCAGGAAAAATGATCCCATTAAAGGGCCCCTCATGAATAATTCATGAGGCCCAATTTAGTGTTAGTACTGAGGGTGAGAGATAAACAGGTGATAGAGTTTGTAGGGAAACCGTTGAGCTTGACATGGTATTTTGGCATTATTAATATTATTTTTTTAAAATCTCTATATGTATTAGAGGAAGGAGACTTAACATGGATTTTAAGACTCAGGTTACTGTTCAACTTTGAGTTGAGGATCTGTGTGATCTGTGTTTCCAAATCATTAGTGATGAGCTATTCCCCCTAAGTGCCATAAAGTAAAAAGCTCCATAGACAAGCTGGCAGTTTAGGGGCTGTGTTTGGCAACAGGATTCCTCAATTCTTTGCTGTTCTCTTCTAAGTTCATTGTGAGTATGGAAGAATAGTTACAGAATGTAGCAATTAAGGGTTTTTTTCTCACCAAATTAAAAGTTACATTTTTGCAATAATTGTGGTAGTTGAATAATTTACGTCCAGGTAAATGAAATAGCATTTAGCACTGATGTTTGCTGAAAACCTTTTTTGTGTTTAGTGTAAAAAGGTGAAAACAAAACTGATGAAGAAGAGGTACAGGGAGGCCTATGAGCATGAGATTATTACCGTGTGTGTGAACTGTCAGACTTCAAACTACAACTGTCTTCTTTAAATTATAGCACGAGTTGGTAGATTCCAATCACACAGAAGTTACTAGAGATGGTGCTATAGCTGGGTCAGCGGTCTCAGCTGCTCACAAAAAAGCTCCTAGTAAGGCTGTAGTAAGGAGCCTTTCATTTAAGCAGTATGTCCTGCTGATTTTCATGCATTTAGAAAACCAAAAAGAAGAGAAGAGATGCACAGTCGCTCAAGGTGGCTGGACGTTGTGTCTTTTCCATGCTGTCCCTTGTAAGGGGACAGCATACACAATTAAAATCTTTGTGTCCATGTTGTGCCATTGTTCTGCAAGCCTCTCACTTTCTAACCAAGCTAATCACAGGGAAATGACTACAAGCCACTCAGTGGGATTCTTTCATACTGCACATTTTGCAGTCCTGACTTTTAGTTAGAAATACCAATAGAAAGAGGAATTCAAAATCCCTAGGAACTCTGAATAGACAAAATTTGACAGCTTACTATGCATATATGTGCTGGGCCTGGCAATGTGATTGTTTCCATTCTATCATACCCATTTTTGCATTTAGCCATAGGAAATGATTCTGATTTGCACCAGTAGAATTCCATTGCTACTTTCAAGTTGCAAGGAAAGCAAATGAGATCAGCATTCATCCCCCTGGGTTTATTCTGTTAAATATTTACTGAAGATTGAATTCTACCAAAATGCCACTAGGATTTTGCTCTAAATAAAAATTATGTCATTGGACTTTTGGCTTCTATTGCCATGATCTGTGACCTGTCAATCCCAGATGCTCATTCCCATGCAGTGGCTGCAGTTTGCATGGTTGAGCTGGTTTAATCCAAAACTAGGATGTCTCCACCAGTGAGTGATTGGCCTAGAGGCATGAAGTGACAGGACAGTACTTCAAATTTAATTTACTTAAGTGATGTTGCTGGTCTTTCTAGAGTGGTCACCTCTGTGGGACACTGGTTTTGTAAGCTAAATGCACATTTCTCAGTGTATAATAATCACTATACCCTTAAGCCCCACAGGGTGACATAAATCTACTTTAAAAAAATTCTATAGTGACATGTCCATGTGTATGATAATTTAAATTCCTATGGTAAAAACACCACCAATTCTCCAAGTTTTTGTTGTTGAGAAAAACACCAATATATCAAATCTGTAGTGAAAAGGTTGCATTTTTGTGCTTCATGAACTTTGCAAAAGTTTGGCAAATAAAAATATTGTCTACTTTGAAATTTCTGGTTTACCATCAAAGTGCATAAAAAGTGAAAGTGAAATGCAATCTTGTGATCCAGACACTGAGGTGAATAATGACACAGCACACAGAGAATAGATTTAAAGCATCAGACTGAAAATGTATTAACTTGATTTTGTAATTCTATGCCCCAATTAAACAGTCCTGGGGTTCCAGCTGTAGAAGACAAGGCCTTCTGCCAATAACAAGAGATGGTTTTCTTTCTACCTGTGCTCTTCAAGTCACCTGAGGGATCAATCTCACTGCTTAGCAGGAATAAGGATAGAAACAAAGGATTCCTCTCTTTTCACTAGACTTTAAAGTTTCCTCCTTTGGCAAGGATCATGGCCAACTATCACTGGGGCTCCAAACCTGAGTTCACCTGGGGATCTACTCCATGGATTTGTTGGCAAACTAAAAGCATGATGAGGACACACTGTTCAATGCTCCCTAAGGAAAGAAGGCGGAACAAGCCTGGTCAATGAGATTGGTTGCTTCCTTCTTTCATGATGGTGAATTGAAGGTCTGGTGAGAATGGAGTAGGCAGGATCCAGTTTTCACGGTCTCCCTCCGTCTCTCCCTCCATCCATCCCTCCTGGTCCTTACAGGCTGCTGGGAACATATTTTTTTGCTCCTCTGGTGAAGCACTATTCCCAAGGAGAGGAAGGATTCTGATACGCTGATATTTGGGCATAGCTTTCTCTTCTATAAAATGAATATGTAGCCAAGTTGTACAAATATGTGTGTGTAAATATATATTTTCTTCTTTGGATGGTTGATAGCCATGTAAATTGTGTGCTGTATGTGTTTTTTTCAGGTATCAAAAATATGCACTTTTACAAGTTTGAGAGTATCTGTGTTTTCCGTTGCATTTGAGGTGCTACATAAACATTATTCTTCTGTAAAAATGCTTCTGCCTTGGATTATGCTTGGCACCAATTTACATTGTGATATTACTGACACTGCCATTTAATTTGCCTAGTTGCCTATGGTCTAAGTGTAGGTAATTTGCAAACCTTTAACAATGTTCAGCTTTCCTAAATGGTAGGGAGAACTGCAATTACACTTAAAAAGCACTGGTGCACTATGTGTCAGCAAAAAAAGACCTACAAAAGACATAATTACAATGTAATTGCCCACAAGTTCATGAAGTAAACATACATTATTAGAAGGCACTCATCTATTCAATTTAAGTGACATTACAGATAACATATTGCATAAATAGGAAGCCATTTTGTGACTAGTTAGTATAATAATAGGAGTTGAAATTAAAATGTGGTATATGTATTCCTAAGAGCACTTCAAGCTTAGCATCTGCTCTACAGTGCCTTGCATTATGCTCCATTTCCAGTTTTAAACATTTGAATATTCTATAAGGATATACACCAATAAATAATGACACTATTAGGTACCTCCTTAAAAAAAAAAGTTTCGAACAAGGTTTAGGCTGTCTAAGGCCATTCTAATCCAAGAAAAATATCAGAAGCAGGAGATGGTCAGAGGCACAGGGAAAATTTTCAAGAGTTGTTTTTGATGAGCAAAATTGTTCAAAACTATGCAAAATTTAAGCTCTATTTCATTTTTGTCATTTGAACACCACTGTAACCAAAGCAACATGAGTGCAGACCAGACCCCATTCCAGACATACATCCAAAGGTAACCACCCAAGATGCAGTACCAGCATCCTCTTGCCTCTGCTTGATGAGACTTTGGTGTATGGGGATCACGGTTCCCCCACATCGTGCCAGGCAGAGGATCTAAGGTGTCTGCAAACTTTCATCCTAAATTGCACATTTTAGAGAATTTGCCTTTGTATCTTTTTAATAAATAGCAGTTGAATATGTATGTAGATTAGAGTTGGTCACTGGAAGATGATGGTCCTTCTGGATCACATCCCCTTCTGAACTGTCCCCTTGTTTCTGACAATTTCTAGGAGAATAGGCTTTGCAAGGATTTAGGGCAAATATTCAGCTTGCTCTCACAGAATCTCTGGAACACCCGTTCCTCACATGATGACACCATATCCTCCTGAATAATTTTGTTGGTTTTCCTGCTTGCTAACAAAGTAGTGTGTATTCCAAGTTCCCAGTCCCTGGAGAGAGGGTCCATCTCAGCAAAGAAGTAGAGCCAGAATTTTGAGTTTGGGGCCTGTATAGTTGCCAAAAGCAAAGATCTCCCCTTAGGTTATGCATGTGCTGTTACAGAAATAATTAGTGTAAAAAACCCCCATTTTATTAAAAAAACTCCTTTATTATTAAGCTCCTCTGTTCTGTATTCTCCCAGTGAAAAACACAGTTCAGTTGGAAAGTCAGGCAAATATCTTAAGGCTGCTGAAGCAGATATTTAATATTTTGCTTTTCTTGCCTGACCTTACAAGCAGTCTGACTGAATGTACACCCAGAGTAGATTGTTTACTTTTAATTTGCTCATGACATCCTTCTTTGCCAACTTTTACAAACGAAATAATATCATAGATTTTTGCTTGGGATTCCACACTGTTGAATACGCTCAGATTTTTTTTTCTTTTTCCTCTTTCATTGGATAAATATAATTGTGGATTACAAACTTGTTAAGTATTTCCTTTTGAAAAACATTTTCTGATACTTGATATTGTACCAGGACTCAACCTAAATTGGTTTAATTCCTTGTACCTGCTGTGTAGTTAGATGAGATCAACTAGACAGACCTTTCCCATTGGTTAAAGGTCAAAAATAGCCTAAAGACATGTTGTTTACGGCACATCATATTGAGAAATATACTTTTCATAGAAAGTATAACCATATTTTCATTAGCAGTGATAAAATAGCTTAAACAGCTCTGTGGACATAATTACAGGGGATTATTTTTAATCACAAAACTATTTTTAAATGTAGAAGAATAAAATTCACCGGAGAATATTTTCATTATTATTTTTCTATAATTATTACAGATTATGAAAAATGTTGTTCTATTTCCCAGTATTTGAGTACATTTGAGAAAACCTAGACACTTCAAAGTAAGAGTCGTATTCTGATGACATTTGTATAAGTAGCTTTACTAATGTATGCCCTATGCAAAATTATAAAGGAGTCCCTAATGGCTGAAGCTATAACTGATATTGTTGAGTTTTCTCATTTTAATTATGCTTAGATGACAAGATGGAAACTAACTAGTTTATTTGAACTTTTCAAATTATTTCATCTTTGTAAAAAAGAATTAAATTATTAACAAATTTAATGCTTTGTAAGCTTAGTTTTTAAGTGTTTTGTAATCTTTTTCAAACAGAACTGAATGAAAAACAGATTAAGTACATCTTTGCAAAAGGTATGAGGTATGAGTTTTTAAAAACCTCAAGTTAAAAAAAAAGAGGGCAAAATTAAGATATGTAGAGACTGGGTTATTGGGGTTTTACTGGATGATGGCTTGAATTTTACTCTGAACTATAGTAGTTGAGATTCAGTAGTCATCAAAATGTTGATACAATCATATTTTCAGACACTGATATTACTTTTTACTTCTTTAGGAAAAGTTATCAAAATTCTTTGCTAATTTATATAAACTTAACAAGAATGAACAGGAAACACTGTAGCATTCGCTTTTGTATTTAATATACATAGTTTCCTAGGAAAAGATTTATTTCTATGATATTTTCTACAAAAGGCTTTGCACCTTTCTTTTGTATTGGACCCCAGAATCTCGGTATTTTACTTGAAAATAGTTTATATGCACCTACCAAAAACAATTGAGGGGTTTCTTGAAGCATTTAGGCTGAAAAATCACATTTTATTGAAATGTTGACTAAGTTTGTTGAAAATTTCAAAACAAGCCAGTAATATTTTGTATTTCAGAATTCATGTTCATTGGTAGGGGACTACTTCATTAAACTGACCTTTCCTTTTGATGGGAGAACCAAAAAGACTCGAGACTTGGATATAACCATTATTTCTTTAAAACTGAGGGTTGCATAAACCCAGATTTTTGAAGAGTGTTCTTATATTAACTAGAATTTATAGAAACAATGGAAGCAGTTCCCATGCTGTGATTCAAGGGACCGGGATTTAAAAACCTGTGTTCCTTCTATAATTGGGGTAGACAAGAATCTACAGGAAAGGATTCATCAAAGTTAAATAATTAAAGGATTTCTTTATAGGGAAAAGGGCTGCAAGAATGGACCATGTCAAACAGTGTATTACTATTAGAGTGATAGTTACATGTATAAAATATGAAAAATATGAAGGGTTTGTGGTATTAGTTATATGGTAGGTGGCAAGCCAATGATGAGTTTGTCAGATTAAAAAAACCCCAAACCTATAAAGTCCAAATGCAACATTTGAAATAAAAACGGACATGACTTTTCCAAAAATAGAGACATTGTTCTGCGGTGCTGACATCCTCCCAACAGTCATATCTGTTCACACAAGTCATGTCTGAGAAGAGGGAATAACATTTTCAGTTTTATATGGCTTGACATTGTCAGACGACTAGACAGGGAAGATCTGGTAATTCTGTAATTTACAACATTGGATAATTAAAGCACTGAAGGCGAGGAAAAAAGCCACAAAATTATGATGAAAAATGGCTTTCAGACATTTGTGATGGCAATTTGCCTCGTGAGTGAAATTCCCAGAGTTTTCATAAAAGATGTGTTCTCCAGCCTTGTAAAGCCTGTAATTTTATTCCAGAGGAGTACTCTCAAGTCCAGTGATGTCCAAAACAGCTATTTGACAAGGCACGTCTTGATGCTGACTTTTGAGGTGCTTTGGCAAATCATGATTTGCCAATGTTTTGATGCATTTGTTGTTACTGGAAACTACATTTGTCCTGAGATGTGAAACCAAAGTGAATGGTAGTATCAGATAACATACCATTTTTGAATACGATGTCTTACGTTCATGACTGTTTCATTGTTATTGGTTTACCTTCTTTGATAATTGTTTACCAAATTATTTAGTGCATACTTTAAAAGAGCACTTAAATGAAATGCCTGGATCTTAAACATTCAGCAGGTGGAGACTATGTGTCTAACATGGACAGCAGAGTCCATGTTTGTATTTTATATGACAAGAGCACTAACTTGGTAATTAAGTAAATATTGTAATAAGTATGGCTCTGACATCCACTTGAAGGTTATAACTCCCCAGGGAACAGATGCTTAATTTGCGGTCGTGATAATAACAACCTAATGAACCTCCCATCTTACTGGATAGCTTAATAAACTTCAAAGAAAACAAAACAAGAATCTATGAGTAAAAGTACATCCTTAGCTTTTCATTAAGCAAAATGAGCATGAGTCAAGGCCCAGCATGGCTTCCAAAGTTAAAGCTACCAGCTACAAAGCAAATGTATGCAGAGAAATGTACAACAAAAGACATAGCTTTTAAACCTCCAGTTGAGTTTCCATAAATGTTGCTTACAAAAGCTACCATTCTCTATGTTAACAAAAAGTTGTGGATATGTTCTTCACTAAATCCTCTTTTCTCATATAATCCACCTTGTGCACTTTATCTCAAGTGTGTTTTATCTGATCTAATCCTGGGCTCATTCATTCTCAGATAGAAGCAACAGGATTATTTTACACTTAAACTAGGCCCAATCTTTCTGTGGGTCCATAAGAGGACACCTGGGTAATGAGAAATTATCTGTGGAACAAAAGATTAAGCAGGTGCTAGGAAAAAATATGTTCTTTCAAATACAGCAATTTTAAAGGAAAAGATAAAACATTTTTACTCAAAAAAAATGTTCATAGGAGGTACTACATTTTTTAAAGGATTGAGATTACCATTAGTACCACTGTTACTTGGCACAAGTTTTGTTAAAAAAAAAGGAAATTCTGTTTTAGTCACCCTAAAATGACATTGATTTCCCTGGACTTAATCTCAATTTTAATGGTGTGAGGTGTGCAGCATTAGTTTTATCCAGGTCAAGGATGTCAGTCATATCCAGTTGCAGCTTCTTACTTGTTCTACCAGACCTTATTTTAGCACACTTTCTATTAGGAGGAAAGGGAGAAGGAAGGCTCCGTGGCTCAGCAAATTAACTTCAGATTTTTTTTTTCCTTTGTACTAGTGGGCAAGACAACTCAGACATAAAAATAAAGCCTTCTGCTCCCCCCCAAATATGGGGACATGGATTAGTATGAACCAAGTCCAGTCTCCTTTGCTTGACTCAGCAAAAACACTACATAGAAAATTCATATATGCATGTGTATCTATTTCATCCATGTCTATAGCTATATCTATATGTCAATATCTGTACTTCCCCTTTAGCTTTTAGAAACCACTGAATCATCTTAGACATTGTCTTCTATCTGTTTTCAGTGTATATCAGACTCTTGATATGAAGGTGTGAAAAGAAAGCAACAATTTACTGTTTTAAAACAGTGGACCAGTTCCACAGGAGTCATAAACTGATATAGTATGTAATTATTTCCCAGTCATTCCCTTGTTCCCTGTTGTCATCAGCCTCCTCATATATAACATATAACAGCAGAGAATTTGTCCCTTAATTCCATGGGCTCAGTGGGACCCTCGACTGATGACTTGACTTTCTGAGTGGTGGTCCTTTGAGTTTTCTTCTCTCCAAAGAAATACAACAGAAGTACAGTATGTAAATAGTTTCACAGGATTAAAATGAATACAATACAGAATTATTACGCTAGAGATTGAAAACACACACACATTATGAAGAAAAATAAGAGGAAAAAAAAGAGTGGACGTGATCTAAATCCTCAAGCCTTAGAATACCAACTAATCTTCTGATCATCTGGCTAATAGGGAAGAAATGTCCAGTAGGTTCTCACACAGCTGGATGGTAGAAGTTTATTTCTTTTTTCTTTTGTAATATAGGGTACTACATGATGCTGGTCACAGAATGAAAGTTCGAGTGGTCAACAGACGCAAGAATTTTATGGTCTGAGTCTTGGTTGGGTTTAAGGAGGGATCTGGAGATTACACTGGGCTTGAAGTCTTGGAAGTGAGGATCCTAGTGCTGTGAGTTTTCAGTTTCCCTGATGTATGCAGGGCAGTGAGAGTGCTCAGCACCTTACAAGGATATGGATCTATGTCTTGGTAGTAGTAGAAAGCAAGACTACCAGGTCCAGAAATGTGTTTTCCTGAAGCACTTCAAAAAAGAAGTCCAGCTTTAGCATTTTAAGTTATTACTTAACTCACAATGCATGTTTTGTAGAAGCAACACAAGACTTCAATCTAGAATTTTGTTATGAAAGTTAAAATGTAGTGAGAACTGAAGCAAAAAGCTATAAATTCCATTTCTTTTGAATTGTGTACAAATGCAGTTTTATTCGTTCTCAAGGCTTGTAACCACTTTTCAAACTGACTTACAGATGAATAGCCATGTTTTTAAGTGCATTTCTGTATAGACTGAAAATGAATAAATAAATAAATAAATAAATGTGTTTTTATGTAGATATAAAAAGCCAATGTGACTTAAAAGTTCATTTGTCCCAAATAAAAATTTTCTTCCTTTAAATACTGTTAAAACCTGGAATGAAATAAATTAAATCAATTCATTATGTTTTTGTGAAAATAATAAAAGGTTTCAATTTCAAATGTAAAGGCATTTTCCTAAGTGAAGTAATTCCCAAACATTAACTGAGAATGGTAGTTAAACTTTTGTTTTCTTCTGTTTGGGACAGATTATTTATGCACTATTTTATCTTACTATTTAATGCAGCATATTCTTTCCCAGGTAGCCTTCTGTTAAGATCCCGTGGATGAAAGGAAAATGCAAACACAGAGAAAGGCAAAATCAAAATAATGCTAATGCTGAGGAATGATGGTATGAAAATAATACTCCTTTTTCCCAATAACCATTTGACAGCATGGAAACAGTTTCTTTTACTTTCAATAAGGAAAGCTTTGCTCACCATCTTCGTCTCCCCAGCTCCTTCCAGCTGGTGGGACAATCCCAGTGCACTGATCAAAGGGTGGAGACTGAGAAAAGAGAGTAAATGAGTAAATATCCAAATCTCCATAATGTATAATTAGTAGCCTTTTTAGAAATAACTGAACATGGAATAGCAATTCTCTGTCACATGCAGGAATTCCTCTAACCAAGGGCACATGCAGATTGATTTAATTAGTTATCCTTCTGGAAAGTGGGGGCAGTAATTCAGTACCTGCAGTTCAGGGTTGTTTAACCCAGGATATATTATCCAGGACCCATGTAGAAAAAATATCATAACCATTTTTTTTACTTCTCATCCAACAGCAGTTAACAGAAATGCAAACAAAGTCAGGCCCGTTGACTAGGTAAGATAAAGTCTAAAATTAATTTAATATCTACAATTTCATATTAATTTCAAAATATATAGAAGTATAATGTTAGTAAGACCCATTAAATATCAGTAGCCTCTGAAGATCTCATAGCTTTTAAAAATATATTTTAAAGCAAATTTTTGCTTTTAACAATCTCACAGTAGTACATTTTGGTCAACATAAAGGAAGTTTATTAACCTTATGTAGGTGGATATTTCCATTTCTTTGTTATAAAATGACCCTTTGAACATAGCTATGCTCTTGACTAACCCTTAATTTATATATACAAGGTATGTGACTGTAGGCACAAAAATAAACACTGTATCCCTGTCCAGGGGGTTGGAACTCGATGATCTTTAAGGTCCCTCCCAATGTAAACCATTCTATGATTCTATGACATGACATTCAAGGAAAACAATTAGCTTTCTTGGCTTGTTTCCTGAACTTCCAAAAACACAATTATAGAGAGGGGACAATCATAAAACGTTTAATGGAAAAAATATCATCCTTAAGTACTCAAGACTCAATGTGAAAAAAAAATGTACTTACTAAGGATTGTAAGTTCTGTATCAGTTACTTTTCTCTTTTATTTGAATAATTCAATAAAATAGTGGCTATTTCTCTTGGAAGAATGCAACTATTTTAAAGTTGCAGTCTGGTTGAAAAAAAAAATCTTTTGAAACTGTTTTGGAACCATCATATCTAAATACTGAACTGAGACTGTCAGACTTAATTTTTGATTAGTTAAAAATTATTTTCTCTTTTTTTTTTCTATATGATGCTCCTCCAACTATGCAAGTTCGAACAAGTTATTACAGTTTGGATGTGAAGTTTAAGAACTAAAAAATTGGCTTGCAAAGTGATGCAGGAATAAGTAACACATATCCGTAGATCATATCTGTATATATTAAAATGTATGTATACTTATATACAATTATATGCTATAATCTATTTATCTCTGTATTAAACTCTTTGTTCTTCTGACCAGTAGATAGTGGTAATTATCTGTGCATAGGTACATGTATGAGAAAGGGAGAACAGATGTCCATGATTATGTAAGTTATGGTAATTAATAGGACATAAATGAAACAAGTTTGTTTTTGTTGATGTGTCACTTGCACACTGCTCCTCTTGAGCATTGGGTTACATCCTGTACACGATCGCCTCATTGTCTACTGTCATAAAAATTCCAGTTCTCTTTCTGAGCAGTCACAGAATGGGACTTGCCAGCTGTCATGGAAAATGTATTCAGTTTCATTTCCACTTAATTTATCTAATCTTAATTCTATTATTATTTTATTACAATTATTTAAGTGCTTGGGGCAACAATCTAAAGTAAAAACAAATAAACAGTAGGAGTTCCAGATAATTTGTAAGTGATCTGAAAGGTCTAATGGAAACAAGATCATTATTGCAGTTTTATTTTTTGAAAGGTTAATATTATAGAAGCTTCATCATTGCTGCTATAGTTAACAGTCTGTCAACACTGAAACGTTAAATTTCTGCTTTGCAAGATTAAAGGCTAAACTCTAAAAACTCACCCTGGACAGGGAAAAAAAGAAGTTGTGAAATAGTGTTTAGATGATCAAAACCTTGTAACTACAGAAGATCTTCCAAGCCCATGATTAAGTCCATTTCTGATCTGCTCAACACTTGCATGTGAAGGCACCTGCTGCCTTCCACGGCTGTAATGAAATCTGAACACATGCTGAAAGATCCCATTCCAGTGTGTGTTTTATCACATTGAGATCAAGTTGTGTTTTGCCATCCTGGGCTCAGCTGATCATCTCTTCTCTCTCTCTTCAGCAGAAGCCACGAGTAGCTGCATTCAAAGCAGTGCATAGAAGTCACCTGTCTTACATTTGAAAGATGAGTTTGTTGGGTTTTTTGCTTAATCATAACCACTGGCTTCTGTTTAATCTCTGAACCTAGTCACAGTTGCTCTCACAGATGTGATTGTCACCCTCTCTGCTGAGTCTGTGTAAGCACAGAACCCTTGTTGCCACTCATTAAACTTTTCCGTCACCTTTGTTGCCTTGCCTATATCTTCCCCATGACATGGTTGGTTTAGGGTGCCTAGCAGAGAAATTTAGGCTCTCTTTTTTTTTTTCTTTCTAATGCAATGAACTATTTATTTCTGATGTCCCAATCTTGTTTTAAGATCTTTCTTTTCTCTTTTTCTGTCTTTTTTTAATCAGCCTTTAGAGAGTATGGTACATGTTTCACTGTCTGTGCAGTAAAAGCACACAATAAAAATATATAAAGGAGGTAATAAATAAACTCATTCAAAATTAAGAAATTATTAATGCAAAATTTTAACCGTATTCTAGAAATTTCTATTAATAAGTATGAAACTAGTAAATTCAAGTATTTTAGGGGTCACATAATCACATGGTGGTTTAATAAGATATTTGATTTGAATAAGAAAATGTGGTAAAATATCCTAGGCTTGATCTAGCCATCACTGAAATTAATGCAAGGTTTTCTGGCAAGAAAATGTAAGGGGAATCACCATGAATGGCTGAATGAGGCAATGAGAATTCAAAAGAAAGGTTTTGAAAGACATCTCAGCTTCTAACTTCTGGAAATTTCAGCAGCATTTAAAGAAATCTGGATTTACCTGGTGATAAACAGCTTCAGATAGCAATACTTGTCTAAGATGCTTCTTCTCTCCATCTGAGATGAGCCACAGGAAAGGAAGGCAAAATTCCAGAGTGATGACTTCATAAATGGTTTATTTAGAAACTGAAACCTGACTTTGTTTTCTTGCAGAAACCAAATGTGTTAGTTTTATTTGGATACAGTATATTGACAAAGGGTGGTTTGTTTCTCCTTTTTATCTGAACCTGACTGTGGAGATAGAGAAAAAATAATCCATCCTGAGAGTAAACAATGATCCAAACTCATTGTTTGCTTGAAATAGCTGACCTTGCTTGGCAGACGTATCTGCACAGATGATGGTGCCTCCAGAAGGAGTTACAGAATCCTGGCAAGTGGCTCAAGGCCTGTGCAAGCAGTCACAAGGCTCTGTTCAACTCTGATCCAGAAGCTGTGCAGCCCTGGTAGGCAAGCAGTGTGCCTGGGGAAGTCTACTCTGCAAAGCTTGGACCACATCCCCTCCTATTGAAGTTCTTCTGAGGGGAACTGATATTCTTTCTCTCCAAGGGGAGCAGGGAAAGGCACAATGAGACAAAATCCATGCCCCCTGTGGTGGCACAGCCTGCATCAGTGCAGAGTTCAGGCAAATTGGGAGCTTGCTGATGATCACTCTGCTCATGGGTTGGAGCTCCCATGCCCGACCCTGTTTGCTGACGATGGGCGCTACGTCTCTTCCTCTGGTTGGTGTGAGAAAGCTGTGAGGTTGTGACACAGAAATCACCTTCTAGCTTGCTATTAAGAAAGTTTAGCAAATTGACTGCTGCTAAAATAAGAGATATGAAAGTGCCATCTGCAGTTCAGTCACACGGGGCAAATCTCACAGGCCTTACGCAGTCGGAACACCCATGGAGCGCGCTCAGCAGGAGCTGACCCGCAGGATAATAGGGATGCATACTGAATGAATTGGAAGTAACACCTGGCCTTTGTCTGGAAAATTACCATTTTTTTAGGCCAGTCTTCAAAGCTGAACATTTCTTTAGGACTCTGGAGCCATTGAGGAGGCAGACAAAAGGAAGAGAGTCATGGAGAGACATGTAAAAGCTGTAGGCCCAGCAGAAAGGGCGAAAGGGTATGCAAGAAGGCTGAGGGAACAGAAGTTAAAACCTCAGCATAAAATTCCAGTTCTTCCCATGCAGATCAGTTTTTCCAAGGGTGAAAGGAAAATGAATTTTCCAATGCATTTAAGTGATTTCATTACACAATTACATGCTTGCCTAAACTTTAGCCACATACTGTTACCCATCGTTGCAAGTAATCAGTTTTCGGTCTGTGTTTTACAACATGTACTTAGTTTAAACGTAAAATGCATTCATGTCTGTGTGTGCAAAGAGACACATTCACCAAACTCTGTGCCCAGTCTCTCATTCTAGAGGTAGGGAATGCATCTTTTCTGGGCAAACGTACATACTGTAGAAGAAGAATGCTTTATCTTTAGAAACATCCAGCATACATTTATTACATATATCTAATTATGGGAAAATGCCACTCTTCTACACTAGCATCCAAGCTTCCAAACAGATGCTCCCTCACTACACTCCAGCGCAAAAGAAACCATTACACAGCCCCTGGAGGCGTGAATGTAGAATACTGGGCAGTTACATTCTCACAGATATCTCGCTCTAGTCTGAGACTGATCCAGCACAACATATGAGTAGGCTGAAGTTGGTAGAACTACTCAAATGCTTAAAATTTCACACTTTCTCAAATGCTTACTCTTCTGGATCAGGCTCTTGTGAATAACTGGGCCTGCAGCTTCTTGGACTTTTTTTGGGAAGGGGGGGATGATCAGGTTGTAAAAATGAGAATGCCATCTTTGTAGAGACTTAGCAGTCACAAACTGCAAGCTGATCATTAGCCTAGTTGCATGTCATCCTTCCCTAAATCAGATTAGTCACAAATGCTTATCAATTAAGCCCTAAAATCCTGATGTAATTTGAAAATACACAAGTTTTTATGAAGGTTATCTTGGAGGCCCAATTAAAAAAAACCCAAACATGGCAGCTTTTAATATATCTGGTGACAGTACCTAGCAGCCAAGAGAAATCAGGGAGAATTTCTGTGTAAAGCTACAATCTTTTCAAGAACAAGCCAGTTAGATGGTCTATAGTGCTGGAATCTGCTGTTGTTGCCAACGGCCACCCTCAATATTTTTGTCTTGTTTTGTCTTGACTAACTCTCAGCTTTGTGACAGCTATTAGTGTTTTGAGTGAATTATGCAGCTTTGATTTCCATAGGCAGGGAAAAATCCTTCTCATCTGCTAGTGGTGCCAGGTCTACCCAGCCTAAGTAGTTCTGTGCAGTCTGGTGTGAGCTGTGGAGGTTACATCAGCCTCCAGGGTGGACCATTAGTCTTAGGAAACCTCTACAAGCCTTTCATGGATGTCAGGATGCAACTGTCCCAGGAGAGCAAGCCTATGCGTAGGTATTTACTCAAATGTGTATGATGTTCTTCAGTTTGGTGCAAAGCAAGGAGTCAAAACCATGGTCTGTTAACATACCAGTGACACACTGTGTTAAATCAAGAAGCTACTTCAGAGTTTTCCAGGCAGTATTATAGTCACAACTACATATTACACCTTTGTAGAGATACTTTTTGAGGCACAAAGTATATAGTATGTCCATAATACGGTCCTAGTAACAGGTTCATATGTACAATATGTCTTGGTTGAGCAAATAATTTCTGGTTTTTATTTCTGTTCATCTGTCTCTTCTACTACCAGAATTGATTTTCTTCCATATTGTCACTCAGTCCATAATTAAAGGAGCAGATCTCTATTTCTTTTTCAACCACCTGTTTCCTGTTTTGAAATGTAGGGTAAGTGATAGTGTGTATTTTTTTCCTAAGGGGAAAATCTTATTCCTAGAGCACAAATAAGGTTGTTTATATCTGCTTCAAGTGCCAGAACTTAACATACTTATGCTCTAGTTATCCAGCTGACATTCTGTATTTATTAGATTTTTAGTACAGTATGTGGCATTATAATCAATGCACTATTGACAAAAGCACTTGGATCACACACTATTTATTTAATTTACTACACTGACTCTCATTTAGTAAACTTAATTCATACACTGTGTTTTCATGGCACATTCAGATACATTATTCAGAAAGGGCACATGGATTGCACAGTAAACCACTTTAATGTCTGTTATGTCACAGGCCTTGCTATAAGCTGCTGATTATTAACCCATTCTCTACTGCAAACCTAGCTTGCTGAACGTGTTGAGCAGTAACTTGTGACGTTGTCCATAGTTCTACAGCATTTTTAATGTCTACTGAAGTCATACCACAGAAGCATTCTATTGTAATGTGCAGGCACCATAAACACTAGATCTCCAACATCTCCAACATTTCCAACCAATCATATCAAAGTAGTCTGATTGTCACTCCTTTGCACATAGGATTCTCCCATTAGTAAACGGTCTTATATTACAGGCATAAACCACTGTTAAGCATTTTAGCTCTGCCAGACTAGCTGCAGCTGTGTCACATTTGTGTTTCCTTATTTTATGTGTGCCAGTTATCTAGATTAAAGTTGGAATAGCATAGCACTCCACTAGATGACAGGCTTGGTTTAAAGCCAGGCTGCTTAGTGATGCTTATCAAACAATTTTCAGCTACATACAGTAGCATTATTCAAAAACCTGAGAAGACTCTAAATTATCAGGCATGCCACGAGAGATCATTTCGTTTTTGGATGGAAGATTAAAACATTCCCCTCACAAATACATGGAATCTCCCTAGTTGAGGCATCAATGAAATAATCTGATTTAATATTTTCTACCTCGTTTTGAATGAATGTGTTTTGAACATACACAATCTTACTCAGTCACTTGGGACCTGAGATGGAGAATGTGTCAAATCAGTGGCCCATGAACTTCAGAAAGTCCTGCTTTCAATAGCTCATTTTTCCCTTCTTTGTTCTTATGCTCATTTAGTCTTTGTTTGCTGGTTGTGGTTTCTAAGCTATTAATGACTGATTCAACTCCAGATGATGGGCTACCCTCAGGCAACGATGCATTAACTTGCAGCCCCATTAGATACAAGTTCGCCTTGAGCCCTCTGTCCATTAAGGTGAGACACCTTGTACTTGTAGACCATCATGTGTATTAGCAGGAAGAGTGTGAGTGCTGATTGTGATACAGCCCAAGAGTGGGAAGTTATTCCTGTATGCTGATGACTGTTTGGACTGACACCATGACTGGCCTTCTGTGTAGGCTGTTATAGGAAGGAATATGGTTTAACCATCCAATGCCCATTATTACTCATTGCATGGAACTTCTTTAAAGCTAGATTACCTTTTGCATTAGAAAAGCAATTGGAGGAAATTATGTGAAAGGTGGACTTGAACTATGTTCTAAACATACAGTTTTGTCTGTTGCTGCTGTGGAAAAAGACCAAGAACTGTGTGCTGTACAGAGAAGCAGGCCAACAGCCTGACTGCATCACTGCCACCTCTGTCACAGCTTGGGATGTCTGTAGTGACCCAGGTTGTGCTTACAGAGGATTTCTTGCACACTGAGGAGTGACGGTGAACTTGTGTTAACTTCAGAGAGACAAGGCTCATTGCCTGTCCTTACTGAGGGAGAAAAATGGCTGCTCACTTGCTTTGCCAACATTGTTACAATGGAAACCTTCCTGTGAAAAAAGCAAAGAAGCAAAATGCATCCTGATGCTTAAAAAGGTTAAAGAGCTAATGGTATGATCTGTGCAAATTCTGGCTCATTCTCTAGTATCTTCCAAGAAAAAATAAAACCTGTCCATTCGGCTTGTGTTTTGTGCATGTATATTTTAATGTCTTGTAAAAATATCCTGTACATTTCATTAAGCAATATCTGTCATGTTTTAACAGGACCTGATTGTTCATATTCTGGAGTGAGTGGAAATGTTCTCACTGATATCAGTGACAGCAGAATCTGGCCCCTAATTTTTAGAGGATTGAAACCATTCTTAGAGCAGCATATGCTCTGCTCTCCACTTTCTTTGATGGCTTCTAACATTCTTTTGATGTGGACTCAAAAAAAAAATCGTTTTCTTCTTTGGATATATGTGTTTTAAAAGATGAAAAAAATTGAATAGTAGAGTAAAACATTTTGTGTTTCAGGCCACAATCCCATTTAACTCAAAAGTTGCTAATAGCTATTAGTTGAAAGAGAAGAAAACAGAATTATAAAAATGTTGAGCTAATAAAATTAATGAAAATTAAAAAGACAGTCTTCAGACTCACAGAAATACAATACTCTTTGGTGTAGACACACATGATATGCACTGACATAGCATAAAAATGTCACTCATGCCCTGGTGTCTGTCTACAATTATGAGCTGGATATTCAAGCAAGGGTTTTGTGAGCATCCTGATTCTGCTCCTCTGCACTCTGCTGAGAGAGTAGTTAGGAAAAATGGATAGATAGGAAGGTAAATGCCATTTGTAAATACAGAAGCCCAGTGCCCTGACATGCTGATGGTGGAGGGAGGGGTAGAGGCATATCAGGATTAGAATTGCTTAGCATTCACTTTCTCAATGCTATAATGAGAATAAACTCTGATGAAATCTACATTAAAAAATAAATCCCGTGGCTAGAGAATTGTAAAAGATGTGTGGCTGCGAGATGCTGAGAAGTCACAACTCTGATTGACTTCACAGAATATAGTTGATGGACCAGTGGATGGAATGTAATCACATTGTTGAATGTAGTATGTTGGAAAGGTGCTCCAACGTTAAAATTATATGTGTAGTGTAAAAGCTATGAAAGAATAGAATAGGTTATAATAAAGTAGAAAAGAACAGAGTAAAACTTCCTTTGAGAGGTTCTTTTCAGAGGTCTGCAGCTCTGAAATGAATTTTCTTTTTCTTTTTTTTTCCCTTAGTGATTAATTATTATCAAATATTCTTTAAGAGCTGTGACATCTGTTAAATGTAATTACTTTCTCTTCCATGTGTAAATCAAGGTTTTTCTTTAGGAATAAAAAAAAAAAGAGGAAATTTATACTTAACTACTTCTATCTGCAATTTGCAAGTTAAGGTGTATGTAAAGCCTGTGGCTATACTAAAGGCTCAGTTGTGCCTCCTAGGCACAGTGTTAATTAAAGGGTGATGTGGATTCGTACCACTCTGAGGGGAACTCTGGAAGGGATTATACCTTAGAGAGGCACAATACCTCCAGTGCACCACAGCACATAAGGAAAATGCACATGCTGTGCACCACCCACGTTGGTTGCTCAGCACCTCTGTGGGCCCATCTCCTTCCCACACCCACATCCACTTTGCTGTGGTTCACACCAAGCGGGCAATGGGAAGATACAGTCCTGGCACTCCTGTCCAATTCCTGCATGCCAAGGGAAAGGTGGTGTTGATACCCTTTTCATTGCTGATAACTATTCAGGCTGGATACAACCTGGCCAAGGATAAACAGAAATTGCCAAGTGTCATTCCTTAGATATACTTTCTCTTTTTACTCAGTGTCAGGTCTTTTAAATTCTGACATCATGCATGATGTTTTACAGCTTCTTACATCTTACCTGAGCCCATCCTGTAGAGCTGATTTTGGATAATTCTATATCCAGCATCTGATTTTGTTCTCCTTGATAGTTTTCATCAGGGATCATCTTTCCCTGGGGTAGCTCTCTTGACACCAGTGTATCTTTAGATAAGATTTACCCCTGTGCAAATAAGATCAGCATCAAACCTATAGACCTTTGGTTTAAAATACTGACAGTATCCAAAGGACATTCCAATCTCTATGTAAATAATATCTATGATTAATTTAATGCACATTTAAGGGTTTTTCAAGGCTGTATTACTCACTGGATTAAATGTACATTTTGGTAATATATTATTGTTATTGTACATCTAATAAATCTAATTCAACCCAGGGTGATTTTTTTATAACCAAGTAATAGGCCACTGAAAATAGGATTTATTATAGAAATGCCAAGACACTCTTATTTATAGTATAATAGTACAAATTGCCACTATAATAAATACTCTTCAATTATCAAATCATCAGTCTTTTATGGTAACACTGACAAATGATCCCCCAGACAGGATGATATTACTAATGTAATGTATTAACTTTCAATTTTAAATTGCTTATTAGATCTGGAACAACTGTACAATATATGATGTAGTTTAAGTAGGACTTGTGACCTAGATCTGCATAACTGTATAGCAAAATGTGAGTACACATAGTGCTTTAGACTGTCTACCTATATAGCATGAAAACAGTATCACTCTCAGTCCACAATTCAACACAGATCCGTAGATTGCACACACTTAAGAGGAAACTGTTACCAAGGAATGTCCACGAGGAAAATTTAAAAATCATGCCAAAAATTTTTGGTAATTCATTGTTATTATTGGTCCCAAGAGAAACCCAGTCAATTGTGAAGAGCTGATGAAAATAAAAAAGAATAGAATTAATTTCTTTTTAAATTCAGTCTTTGAGGGTTCTTTTCTTACCAGCAGGTGTTAGTTTCATAAGAAGATATTCACTGTTACTACACAAGAAACAATATTTAATTACATATATTTGATCTGGAAAAAGTGCAGAACTTGGGTCCTTTGTAGAGATTCTACATTTGTATAAAGTAAAATAAAATAAGCAGGCAGGATTAAGAAAATGTAATAAAAGTAAGCTTTGTAAGAAGTATTTATTTGAACTATGAGATTGGCAAGTCTAACAATGTAAGAAATATACGCTTAGCAACTTTTCATAGCTTAGATCTGCAGTACTCAGCAGATGCACTTTCTTTCTCAGTTCAGTCCCATATTTCAGTACTAGAAATCCAAATAACTTAAATCATTAGTAGTCTCAGAATGAGGTACTATTTAATTTTACAAATTTTATGCTTCAACATCACCAGTAATTAATTCAGAATTTTAACTGCTCTTTTAATGCATCAAGGCTTGATTGGAAGTAAATGAAAATGTTCTATTTGTCTTTCTGGTCAGCTGGATAATATTTATCTTGTTTAAGAGAGATTTAGCACATTTTTTCCATAAGCCAATTAAGTGTGGTCATTGTTGGTGCCAATGCATTGTAGAGATTTTTTAAAAAAGCTAAATAGTTTAGACAATGAATTGAAAAATAAAATAAAAAAAAGTAGTAATCACAATGGCATGTGGGTAGGATTTTTTCTTTCTTAGGTCTTTTACTGACAAGATACATTTTTCTGTCATGGAGAAAATCTTAGTTTCTTGCTCTTACCTTACTCTGCCTCCAGCACCCAGTGTCATAAGTCAAATGGAGCAACTAACTGGTTGATCAAACTTAGGACAGCTGGCTATCACCCCAGACCACATTATAGGATGGAAAAATTCATGCTGGATCTCAGTCAACAGTTTCTTCTCTGTCTGTCTGTCCACTCCCCGCCGGTTAACGTAGTCTCTTTTCTTTGGAAATTCCTGCACTTGAAGACACAGCTTTATCCCAGGTGGAGATTCCAGTGTTTTTACACTCTCCACCTGAAAAACAGTGACAGATATTTCTGCAATCCCTTCTGCTCACATTTGGCCAGCAGAGTGTATCTGTAATTTTATTAATTTACATTGACACAACTTTAGACTGGGGATTAAGTACTCATTAGTAGGCAGTAAAAGTAGATGTTTATATCTGGCTCTCGGTCTTTATTTTACTAGTAGAAAGCATCTCTATTTATGCCAGCTACTATCTCACACATTCATAAATAGACATCTGAAGTGCAACACCCTTCGCTCTCCCTGTAAGAATGTTCTCTCTTCAGTGCATCTAAATAAACTATACAACTGCAGAATGCAGCAACTTAAAGTCCAGTTCAGCATCCCTTATCTGGTCAAAGCTTTTCTCCAAATGAAATTTGAGATGGTTGAAGGACCAGCAGTTGCTGTGAAAATTAATAATCTGGCACCAATAAGAGTCTGAAACACCCAAGCCCCATTCTCAGAAGTCCCGTGACAGAATTCATCACGAAGGCTTCATTTTGAGATCTAAGTTTTGATTTAGGTACAAAAAGAATTGTCACTGATTTATACCTGCAGTTACTTTTGGAAATGCAATTATACCTATTATCCCAAAGCCAGAGACCAAGTCAAAACACATTCTAAGAATCAGATGCTAAATGGATGGTGGTGAGGTAAAGGCCTCATACAGCTGCCCATGCTCAGTTCACACTTGATCTCAAGTGCATTGAAGGCACTGTGAGTCTTTCCTTTGACGTCAATGGGCTTCAGATGAGGTCCTGAGCAACTTTTTAAAAACCTCAGACAAATCAAAACCATTTCCTTTGGAACAAGACTGTTCACACCCCTTTGTGAAGACTATTTCCGTTCCAAACACAGCTTTCATACAAAAGTCACATCAGCTGAATTTCTATTTTTACCAAAAGTTTCATTTTTTAAAGAAGTATGATGCATGTTTTTACTTATATTTCATCTATTAACATCTAAGCTGTTTTTGTTCAAACTTTCAAAAATATCCCCAGCTGGGCAGGCCAGACCTACAAACAAAAATGCAGAGCATTTTAGAAAGTTATTGCCATTTAAAACTCCCTGGTTTTAAATAGAAACTCCTTGCAGATTTAAGCATAACAGTCACCACATTTTATATGCTAAGGGGTTGTCCCTACACACTGCCAATAGACTCCAATAGATCATTTAGTCTTCTAAAATGTATCACACTATAGCAAATGTTATAACTTGTATAATAGAACTAATATAACATTAACTCTTATACAAATCACTGCACTAAATACTCTATAAATTTATAAATGTTTCCAAAATGCAAAATAAATTATAAGGTATGGTAGACCTGGGGAGAGTAGATCTACTTGTCGGCCACCATTTCTGCCTGACAGTTTTCTGAAAGTGATGGGGAGATTCTTGGATAATTTTGTCCATGGAAAACAATCCTTGTGATGACCTAGAGAAGAGTTAAATGCTGCCCTGGTGTTGAAGACTGTGAGAGTGGTGAATGTGTGTTCACTGCCTGCAAAGAACAAGGGTGCAAAGACATGTTCAGAGACACCACGTTGATGTGCAGAAGAGGCCAAGCAGAGTACACTGATTCGAATCTATTCCCCTGTGTAAACAGGCCTCCCATAAAGTTTTGCACAGGGACATCACTGACCAGTGGGCTGTGGAAATTACCTGGGAGATGTTCCATCCCTTGCTGAATGCCACAGATTTCTATATTGTTTCATAAACACAACAACTGCCAGACTTAACTGTTAAGACTCACTTGTGCCAGTGTTTATCATCATTTCAAGGGATAAGAGTATAAGGGGTCTTTGCTTCTTGAACTGAAATAACTGTTTATGCTGATGGAGAAACTATCTCAATTAGATAGCAGAGTTACCACAGAAAAGAAAAAAAGTCAGATTAGATGAGCTGTGTTTTCTTTTTCTGCTCAAGCATAGGCATGAAAACCCCAGCTCAGTGATCACCATCTTCTGTTTTATGTGATTGCAATTTTACTCTGGAAAACAGCACTCTCTAGAAGTTGCTTCCTGAAGAATCTCCTAGGAACAGTTCTTGACAAGTCCAGTGCTGTGTTCCTGTTGTATTGGGCCTCCATCCTTTGTGAGAACACACATATCTGTGTAAAACAGATGGATAAGGTGATCTTCATCTGCAGTCTCCCTCCCCCATCATTTTCTGAGTATTCTGCAAACATTTACCTCTCAGAGGCCCCAGATCTGTGATTTTTGGTGCAGGAGCAAAAGCCTATATTTTGCAGAGGAGGAATGTAAATCTTGTGGGATAACTTGTGATGCACAGTAGTCCTTAGCAGAAGCTAAGTAAGTAAGACAAAGCCAGAAGATGATTCCCTGGAGAAGAATAGTCCAAGTTATCTAGTAGATAATCTTGGGATGAGATAAAACAAAAGAACTGAATATAGTAAAACAATCTGAGAAACCTCTCCCAGAATGAAAACAGAAGCTAAGAAGCCTGATTGAAAACCACTGTCAACAACTGCTTCTGGACTGCATCACTTTCTTCTCCTATGCTAATGAAAGACTTACTCTGAGCAAAATTTATTGTCTAAAAAGGACTTCTTCTAGCACCTTAAATGAGGCCAGTAGAAGGGATAGAGATGACTAGTTTGCCATAATATGTGAAATTGCCCCCAAAATATGTACTGTGCCTCAGATCAAAAACAAGCAGACCAGTAAGTATAAAATAAGCTTTGAAGGCAGTGCAGGGAGTCACAGGTTTTTTGGTGTGAGGGTCTTAGTGGCCTCAGCTGATGTCAATTTAAAGAGACAAATGATTATACCAGAGGCAGAAAAAATAATGTGGTATTATTCCCCGAGGTGTCAATATCTCCTCAGAGAGGGTTTTTTTTTTTACTTAAGCAACAGCAAAAAAAGGATTTGGGTGGAAGCCAAAAAAAAACCAAAAACCCCAAACCAAAAACACTGCAGTTCCTCTGAGTGTGAATTTAACTAACAGGTTGCGAGGCTTTATTATGCTTTTTTAATCCCTTGAAAAAAACTGATTTGCTTATCTGGCTAATTGGGATTCTGCTTGTATCATGACAGTTCAGAAATCCTAAAGGAAAGGGCTATAAACACATACAGAAAGAGAAGTATGAGTAGGCAGTCATCCTGTGGGTTTAAGAATCACCTTAGCAGATACCAGATTCCCAGTTCTAACTCATTTCTTTAACAGCACTGGTGAACTTCAAAGAGAACAGCACAGAGCATGCTGAGTCCCAATTACACACCTCAAAAGTAAATGGTACTTCAATGGAAAGACTTTGGAAATTCTAAATGAAATAAAGGCCAAAATACCCAAATGCTCCCCGAAAAATGTAGACCCTTTACTGATAACAATTGCTTCTTTGAAATACATAGTTATTAATACACAAAACTACATCGTTTGGTGAAAAGTTGTTTCAGAAGGGTGTTAAGAGCACGGGGATATTACTTCTCTTTGCAAAATATCAGGAAAAAGTGTCAAATAATTTCGGTGTGTTTCTATTGTTTTTTAACAAGCCGTCTTTAGAGACATGAAGTCTTTTCTGAACATAGCTCGTGTTTCAAAGGAGAGATGGAGTTAGTACAAATAATTGGTGCACATTGAAGTTGTGGAAGCATGAGTTATTTTATTTTTTTAAAAAAGTCTTTAAAAGCTGTGTAAACTCTCTCTAGTTAAATACAAGTTCAAAGAGTTGTCTTTCACATCATTTAGCAAAAAAGCATTGCAACAAATGTCTTTGATTGTTGTGTTGTTTTTTTCTTTCTTCCCACAGTGATGAACAGATTTTTCTCTAACACCGTAATCCAGTACAAGGAAACAAACCTAGGAACGTGGCCATAAAATTAATTCAAATAAGTAATGGATAAGGAAATATGTATAATGAGTGGCCTTTAATTTCAATTGTACAGCATCTCTAACCTTCATGATGGTGCTCATATGCATATTCCTGTCACACATACTCACCTTCCTACAAGTAAATCCAGTATCCAGTGAACTGGCTGTGGCAGGCAATGAAAATATTAAAGTAACTTCTATAGTCACCAGCACACACGATGTTACTTAAATGGAACTATTTTCACAGAAGAATTGCTATGCTACAGTAGATATACCATTACCTTGGCTAACATATATCAATTATATAGAAGCTTGTGGGGGTGTGTGTACACTTTATTAAGCCTTTGCATTAAGCTGCCAACAAGAGTTTGTGCCCTTAACTCCATAGGGTATTGATGTTTTACCTAATCCTCCCTCTAATATTGCAAGTAGTTCTGTTTTTCTTCTAAGAAAAGAACTAGAATAGGCTTTTCCCAAGGAAATGGACACAAAACAGGATTGATAAAGTGTGTTAAGCCTCTTGTATTATTATTTGGATTCTAAACTAGATGCATTGAAATAAGATGTAGGGATGAGTCAATACTGAAACACATACCAGATAATTCATGGTGAAGATCTTCATAGCATAAGGTCTAATTTTGCAAGACCAAATAATGTTAAAAAAAGGTTAATTTTGTTATGCAATAAAAATAATCACTGCTTTCATTTCTTCAAACATGTCAGAATTATGATTTTTTAACATGTTCTTCAGTGTTCTAGAATTCCATTTCTCTCACTGTTTTTCTGTTATATTTTTCTTGATTTTGTTTTCCATAGCATTTCTTAATTCATTTATCTCTTTCAACCCAGAACCATAATATTTGTCCTAATTGTAATGGATTTCTCTACTTTTTTTCCCTTTCTTTTCTTTTGCAATAGTTCAGGCCACCATAATTCTATAACTTACTTTTTAGAAGAATGGGGATTGTACAAGTGAAGGGGGAAAATTCACATTAGATTTCATATTTAAAACAGCAGCTAAACTTAACTGCAAGTGCCATGATCTAAAATTCTTCAACCACACATTAAGACATTTTTAAAACAAGTACCTATGAGTAATGTCCTTTAATGAGAACATCTGTATTAAGTTAACACTCCTTTGTGTTGTGAAAGATAGCAGAAAGTTGTCTGCCTTGCCCACATTGGCAGTCCCCAAGTACCAGACCTGAGCTTGGGTGCTGATTGCACAAGACGAGGAGTCAACAGCTAAGATAGCAGGGCAAGGGCTCAGCAATACCTGCGAGCCCCACTAAAGCAAACACTTAGATGTAAAAGAAAACATGTGATTATAAAAATTATTTTGATATCTCTGCTTGATTAAGCAGTCATGATGCCTAGCGAGGGCTCTTATACATCGCAGTCTCAGGTGTGGTTGATCAAATATGGGCAGAAGCAGCTTTGGATACAGGATTAGTCAAAACTATAAACCTCTACATTAAGACAGATAGCAGCCACAGCAGTACTGAAGCTAAAACAGAGAAATCACACAGCAGGGAGGCAGCGCACAGTAAAATGTGAGGAGCGCTGAAGTGTGTGTTCTTCTCTTCACCCCTCTTTTTTTTTTCTTTTCCATGCTTTTGATCATTTTCAAAATAGTTGAGAACTGCCAGTTAATTCTGAATTCAGATGAATGACAGCAGTTCCTACATGTCTTAGAACATGCAGGAGGATAAGGGTTTCTGTAGGTACAGACCTTTGGGGGGGGGGGGGTTGCTACCATAAGGGCTAATTTTTTACTTTTTTTTTCCCCTGGAAATCTTGGATTGTGGACCACAATTCATTAGTCATTCCTTGTGGCTCAATATCACTTTCAGTATGATCTAAACTGCAAATGTGAGTCACTAATTATCTTTCCTTTATTTCTTTGGAATCTAGAATTTTTATTTTATTTTTAAACAGTTTTATGACCGTTTTATCAGGTGCACAAAAATCAAAATTTCTTCTTCACTGATAGCTGAACATGGTGCACATTTTTAATTTTTCTTATTGTTTCAGTTTTTCTGTAACACAGAATTATCTGCTTAGAGATGCCATAATGTGTCTTGCTGTTTTACAGTAAATCACCAGTTTCAGGACAGTCAGAATGTCAGGAAAACTTGTTTTCAAAGTTGCTCTAAGAAAAGGATTTTTCAACTCAAACTTAATAGGTCTTGTGCCTAAATGATGTCAGCGTTTTTTGCTATTAGCAATTTTAAGAAATTTTCTCTTAGTGCAGTGGTACTAGGCTGGTACAGACCACTTTTAGATTTCAGGTTACTTGTTCAAGCTGCAGTACGTGAAACTTTTCATAAAATACAGTGCACTCGGCCCTCTAAAAACACTGATTTAATCCAGCTTTATGGATCACTGCTGTTAAAAACAATGATTTTCAAAATATCTTGGCACCAAGAATGCCATGACAAACTGATATACTCCTCTATAGTTAGAATTGATTCAGGAAATATACACAATATTTCTGCACTGTAATCCTGCAACAATTCCCCTAAATTATCTGCATGCATGGAGAGTTGTACTTTTGTTCCTGACAGCCGAAACAAAGAATCCACATCAGTACTTCCACATTTCTAGCCAGGATTTCCCAGACAAAAATATGTGTTCACATACCCTTAAAATATTTGAGGTATGCACAGTAAATCCATTACTTTCATAACATGTCAGACATACTTGTGAATGTGCAGAAGAATTGAACACCACATGTTAAGTAGCTGTTATGTCTCCTGGAAAATACCAACACACTCTGAGTGTCAGAACCTCCTGGGAGCACAATCCAGCACTTCCTGGAGTCATCAGACTTGAGACAGCACCACTGCCACACAGGACAGTGAGCCTGCTCTTCCCAGCACACTTACACAGGCTGCCATACACCTGGGAAAGGGAATGTCTCCTCAGCACCACTATGTACTGCATTAAAGAGCAGCAACAGGAAAACCCTTGAGCAGCTGGAAATCCCCTGTCAGTGCAAGATCACACACATGAAACCTTCCAGCAATTCCCATAGAAATGATGGAGCTGTGCTGGTCAGGGTAAGGTTAGGATCCGAATCTGCCACTTTTTCTCTCAAGAGAAGATTTTGGTCTTTGGAATTGGGTGTTACCATAGATCAACAAACAGAACTGACAAAGGGCAGAACATATATTAGGGTAAGGATAATAACAAGCACATCAAGAGACCCAGCAATGATTTAAGCCAAAACATCTACATCTATACACAATCAGTCTGGTGAAAGATAATATTTACAACAGATGTTCACTTTCTTGTCCGTCTTCTGCTCTTCCAAATTTCAGAAGACAAGCTCTGCTTTGGGAATCTTACCATACATGTTTAATTCAAGGTCTTTAGAAAGCAAGTATGCATTTCTAAAAGTCTACATTCATGTTGGGGGGGAGAATTAAAAAAGAAAATTAAAAAAGGAAAGAAAAAGAAAAATGTAGGTAAGATGAAGGTGCTGGAATTGACTCTGTTTATTCATCTCCACATGTGAATGTTGCTGGTGCACTTCTTCAACCTGAACGCACAGACATGTACAGACAATCAAGCACATTGAGCCCAGCAGCAGGGGACGGGGGAAGCAGCTGAGCCAGGGAGGAGACAAAATCAGGGCAGATCTCAGGATGGCAAGGGAGAGTATGTCAGGAATAGGGATTTTACACTAGAGGAAGGATGTTTTGTTCTTTCAGGAGACTTCTATGGTGTAGTCCAAAAATGGGATGCTAGGCATACCAGGTTTAATTGCTGTATTTCAACCCACCAAAAACAATGTGCAAGGTAAATTTAACAAAAACTGTGTCCCTTGGTCTTATTGGACAGCTATGATAAAAGTGTATGAAGAACATAATATATCTTCATTGTATTAATATACAGTATAAAGAAATAGGTCTAGAGCTAAGGACACAAATGGAGTTTTAGATTAGCTGTCAACAATGTCATATCCATGTTAATAATGCCCTATTCATGCCTGGGGCTGACAGTTTTTCTTATTTTTATTCACAAATTCCATTTAATAACAGCAATAAGTCACTCTAGACAGTGCATTTCTAAGGGATTTCTGCACTTCTCAGGTGGTTAAAGTCACTTGACCTTCGGCCTCATGCCTTAAAAACTCCCTAAGAGATGTGCTAAATTGCCCAGAAATACATTGCCTGTCATGTCTCATTGGTTAATTAAGGGCCAACCTAGATGGCCTATAAGGACTGCCCTTAAGTAATTACTAATTGATCTCCTACTCAAGAAAAATGAAAAAATTCCACAGCAGCCACACTGTCACATGGCATTTACTCAAATTCATATTCCTCCAACGGAGGATGAAAAGCACACAGCAAACGGGTGGATTGAGGGCAGAAACATCTTCACAGTGGCAAAGCCTCAGTCTCAGAGTTTGTCATGTCTTATTGGTTGTAGCCAGTGCTCTCAGCCCTTCCCTTGCATTGAAATATCTAGTATTTTCCATCTGGATTTAACTACTTTGAAAGATATTTCAACTTTGTTACAAATATCCAGCCAAGGAATCTCAGCAAGAGTGTTAAATGGTCACCGGATGAAAGCTAAACAGTTATAGCATACCAAAACAACCAAAGAAACACATTTCAAAGCTCTTTTCTGAAGGAGGTGGGATTTAGGCTGGTACAGGAGAAGTTCTTGCAGCTTTTTTTAACCCAAATTGTTCATCAGAATTCATGAAAGACACTTCATGGCCTTTTTGGATTTTCTGTCTAAAGCTCCAAAGAGTCCAAAAACTTGCTGTTACCTTCTGTTTTGTTAAGATGATGATAATGCTTTGGGTTTGCATGAGAAATCTTGACAATCTTGAAAGATATTTTCAGGTATGAGGAATATGAATGCAATGCTCTTAAGAAATGTATGGATAACAACATTCATTAGGCTCCTATCAGCTTCAGTAAGAGCACATCTATATAGAATTCTATCCAAGCAGTTTTCACATACTGACTTCTCACACATTAGTAGTTTACATGTCTCAAAATTATTCAAAATAAAAGGGATTCACCCCTGAAACATTTCCCTTGGACTCACTGGATGAAACTAGGCTCATTGGAGTCAAAGATAACAGGTCTGTTGACTTCAGTAGGAGGCCAAGATTCTAGTCCTGTAGACATGAGCAGCATAAAACTACACAAAATTTGGGAGCCGCTCTTATACATGATAACATATGGTTCAGGAGGCTAAGCCAATTTTTTTAGTATCTCCTCTGAAAAGCTGCAGTGTTTCCATGCTTCAACTGATCCTTTATGCAGGGCTCTCCCCGCTCCTCTGAAACCACATTAGGAAAGGAGCAGCATTTACACTGATTGCATAGAAACAGGGAATCTGAAATCTGGAAACTCACCCAGATCACTGTGGGGGTATTAACACGAATGGCATAATGCTAGGAATCCCATTGATACCTTTCTCACTTATTAAATGCTTAACTGCTTTATTTTCCATACCTTTTAATATGTTAAATGTTATGGAGTCAGTGTATGTAAAACTGTAAATGCTGTAGATCGCTGGGACCTGTGACATAACGGCCTGGTCGTTATGATTACATAACTGATTGCCAGTATTCGACTTGGATGTACCGTACTGATTGTTTTAAAATATCAGGGGATTGATAAATTAAATAAATGCACTAATCAACGGGCATTCCTGATGCTTGTTTGAAAAAGAGATAAGCAGTGAGCTAGGAAGGGCTGCTTCCCCCACCTGAATAAAACCAAAGGGCTGAAAAGCACAGTCAAATCCAACAACTGCCCTTTCAATCAGTCCCCTGGTACTTTGTGTAAAAATTACATCCTGACCTATTTCTGCAGTTGATGCAATTCTGGAATAATATGTTTGATTAAACTGGCTATCAGCAAGATGTGTAAACATAAGCAATGTAAGCTATTTTTTTGTGATATAACATTTTTACAGTTACTCAGAGGCAACAATGAACTGGCATTTGTAGTGTGGGTTTTTTTGTAACCTCGGAGATTAACTAGATGTTTATGACATTAAATTCGTCTTAACCAAACATTAATATTTAGGCATCTTTTCGGTGTAGCAGAAAAGCATATTTCCTTAAAAATAAAGGAATAATAATACTGATAATTCTGATTCCTGAATGTGCCTAGTTTCTTGCAGCTGAAAAGGCCTTTGCTGTCATCATGTTCTGCAATGATTTCTGTGTTTTTCTATAACATTTTTCTCCCTACACATGTGGGTTTTATATCCTCTTCATGTTGGTATAGCATGAAGTCTTATGTGGAATTTAGAGGATCTGAACTAAATGTAGCTAAAAGGAACTTTTGGATGAACTGCCTGGGATTTGTTCAGATCTGTTAAAGTAATGGGGGAAAGCACAAAAGGATAAAGAAAAGAAAGGCCTTAATCTTTGTTCCATGAGTGATAAAGCAGCATCACATGGGTGAAAATTGGCCTGACCTTCACCCACATGATGCTGCTTCTGCCTCAGCCACTCTTTCTTTGCTCTGATTAAGTGAAGATAGCCTCTTTCTCTGCAAGGAAAAGTCAAAGAACAAAAAGAAAAAAAATCCTGTCTTAACTATAAAAGGTTTATTTTTTTAATCACAGTTGGGCTCATACAAGCCAGTTTCTAATCTTATTTTTTTAAGCTAAAAAAGTGCCTTTTTAGAATTTCTTTGGCTCAGTTTCTTTAGCCCCCCCCCTCGAACCTCAGGGCCTAGATCTTAACTTGCTTCCCTTGGATGTGCTTTGTTGCTCATCTTCACTTTTACATGATAGCTGTTTGACTTAAATGGGTTGTTCGCCAAAGGATTGCCCCTTGGGGAATGGAAAAACTGGAGGGAGGGAGAGGAAAAGCAGTACTCAGCTGGTTTAAATGGCACGTACAGTATATCTATTGGCAGGGTATTGCCAATGCTCCAAGGAAAATTTCAGTGCTCAGCCTCTACCACTGAATGCCATACGCTGAGACGTGATTTTATGTGTCAGGTTATCCCTGTTCATACAGACTAAAGAACTTTACTGCAACACTGTGACCAAGCAGTTCCTATGACTAATATTTTTAACAGCATGATTTCTAAAATTTGACAAGGATATAATAATTCTTTCTCCAGATAGTCAACATGCTTGGAGACCTGCTGATGTCTTCAAAGGTTTCAAAGAGGGCACACTGAAATTAGTCTCTTTCGTAATGTGTGCTACATAAGTATTTTCGTTACACTGTTGCAACAGGATCAAAATCTATTTTTAATTGGATGTTAATCTACTGAAAATCACTTAAACTCATGGTTATGTAGATGTATGTATGTGTGAATGCATCTGGCTGAGAAACTTGGCTGACATCCAGTGAATTATTGCCTAAGTCCACAGACTAGCTTCAATTTGCACTGGTCATTTTTTCCCTCGGGAGCTAAGAATATATGATGCTGTGCAGCATAATGGAATGTCACTGTAATGTGCAGTGTCTGTTATTGTATTACATATCTGAGGTAGGGAACAAGGAAAGACCTCCCCAGCTTACCTACAGCAGATATCAGATAGCTTTTAGCTGGAAACACTCTGTATACTACTCAGATACGCTATATTATGAAATAGCAAATTACTTAGTAAGTTCATTAGTTTCTAAAATCAAAATTAGATATATTGATACTAGCATGCTCTGTGTAAGTCCAGTGTGACTACCACTGATAAATTAGTGTTGGAAACAGCAAACATCAATTTCTGTTTAGAAATTTTGCAGCAGCTATGATTTATAAGAACATTCTTAAAATAATACTGATTCTAATTTTCATATGAGAATATACTGACACTAATAAGGTCTCTTCCTCCTTGGCAGAGGTTTCAGAAGCATCAGCATGAGTTATTTTCTGGCGTGGAGAGGCACTGAGAGGCTGAATCAATTGATTATTTTTTAGCCATATAACTGAGATTCTCAAGACCTAGTTTTCGAGTGTGTAATAGTACTGGTCAAACCATCTAAGAATATGTTTCCATTTGTTTTCCCAAGTAACCAGTGGGCACCATTGTGCCCACAAAGACTACCACACAAAATGTTGTGGTTGCAAATATGTTCAGCAACAGTTAGAATTTGGACTCTGATTCAAAGCCCACTGAAGTCAATGAAAAGATTCCTCTTGGCTTCAGTGTTCTTTGGCTCCATCACTTGTTTCTTTGTTCAGAACTTCTAATGATTATTCAGTAGAAGAGGCAATACTGTGAGCTTTGGGTGCTGCAGTCTTCTTGCGAAAAATAAAACTATATGGACAGAATCTTAGGGGGAAAATTATAATTTGTATAGCAAGTTTGTTTCTCTAATATTTAATATATATGATCACCAACACATACACATTTATGAACATTTGTAGGGACTATTACATGCCTGCATAGTATATACAAACACACACTCACATACACCCTCCCTATTCATGCAAATCATACTAAGAATTCGTGATATAAACCTTTAGGGGTTGTTACAATGGCCAAAAAAGGAGCGTTCAGTGACATCCATGGTGCTGCAGGGTGCTTGCAACACCCACAGGGGACTGGCAAATATGACAGAGATTCTCTAAGAGTCATGTTTTCTTCTGAATTGGCAGTAGGGAGCTGGTGGCATCCCCAGGCCTTGCCAGATGGCATCAGAGTCCTGGTCTGGGGCAACTGAAGGGAACTCTTAGAGTCAGTAGTTAATTACCAGTAATACATTATCAAGGTTCTGTATATCTTCTCCATAATCATCTTACAGAATTGTTTTTAAGCTCAGAATTTGACAAACAAACTGGTTTTAATTTTGTGGCTTGAATCATTATTTCATTAACAAGAGGACAGCATTCATGATGACATATAAAATATTGACGCAATAGGCTAAATTTAAAAAGATGGAACATACTGAAAACCACATTAAAAAACCAAGAATGTGTTTTTATTTAAACCACTAAAAATACTTGAAAATACATTTTTGGTTGAATTGTCTGGTTCTTTCCGTGTTTCTCAGTGGTAAGGCATTACTTTCACATACCCATAAAAGCTCATATTGGGCATATGTGGTACCACTCTCATGAGAAAGGAGGCAAAGTAATTTGGTAAATTCACCTGCCAGTTAGTAGCTATTGACAGGACTAATCTGAAGCCTTCCTCACCATTGTAAGATAATGAGGACCAGTACTTTCTTTTATTTAGAATACTCTGAGACAGCCATCATATCTTACTGAAAATGCACGTTTCTACATATTAAATTGCTCTACATACAGCTTGTTTTGTATGACTTTTTCAGTTCATGGCAGCTGCCTCAAACAAGCTTGAAAGGCTCTATTATGGTCTTTTGGGTCAAAAATGGCTTTTTTTTTTAAGTGCCAAAGTACTTAGTTACAGTGAATTGGTAACACAATATCCACACCATAATATGCATATTGTGCATGACAAAAGGCGAATAATTTGTAATCCCCATTTAAAATAAAAGCATAAATACCTACTGTATTCAGCAGATCTGAAATGTTCTACCAGTATATATTTAAAAGAAACTCAATGTATTTGTGTGAAAGACCAAAATAGTCCGTACTTGGTTTGTGCAACTTCCTGAGAATTTATAGCTCTTTTTGAATTTATTTTTTTCCCAGTTCATTATTTACATGGAATCACTATTGAAACATAGTTTAGGAAATTGAAAATGAAAATCTACATGCAAGTAAATGGAATGAAGGCAGGAGAATCTATATTAAGTCTATCCCACGTGTAATCCCAAATATGACAAAGGTTCAGATCAGAAAGCTGTGTTTCACCCTTCTTGGAGGCCCCATTTCTGGCTCTGTCTTTCACACTAGGAGTCCCTTCTCCGTGGAAAAGACAAGAACAAACTGAGGAATAATGCAAGACTCTATGAGTGTTGGAAATTAGGTTATGATTATTTCATTACTGTATCACTTTGTTGCACGAATTCAGTCCCTCTAACTTTTAATCCTTTCTTTGTATAGTCCTTTCTTATCTATGATATTTGTAATCTTTTTGTAACAGAAGAAAATTTCAGGGGGAAGTTTTGGTGGGCGGAGAGGAAACCTGTCCAATGACACCATCAGACATGGTCAATGCTAGTGCCTGCTCCAGCTGTACTGTATGTCCACAGTCCTCTTGTCCTTATTTGCCAGAGATTTACTTATTCTGCCTGATGTTTCTCACAGGTTTTTGCTGATAGCCTGTATAAATATCAGCCTTCCTTCTATTATATTTGTTTAGCAATCGACATGCAGTTTACATATGTGGACCTGCATTCATTTGCAAAGCCTGAAGATATTGTTCATTATGTTTTATTTGCCAGAATAGATAAAAATTTTTCCCAGAAGGGTGCATGTTTAAACTGGCAAAGAAAAATGATTGACATCTACCATAAGTACTTTTGTCAAAGCTTTGGCGTGTTATCAGTTTGCAAAGCTATTCTAATGAAGAGTGTCCATACTCACCAGATGTGCCAGATACTTGTAAAATTCTGCTGCAGTCTTAATGCCAAATGTGTAAGACACAAACAAGTTAGGCTACAAATTCTGCTTGATAATTTTGATTGGATAAAGAGCTGAGCCTAAAGGGTCAAAGAATGTAAATAATTCTAGGCAGGAGCCTACCCTGTTGGCTAATTTCAGAAAATGTGGATTATTATCTCTATGCTCAAACACTAAATTGCCTTGGATAAATTTGCAACTTTAATACTGATGCAGGCAGAAATAGAAAATGCTTAATTAAAATAAGGCATTATCTCTCTATCTGAGAAATTTAAAAAAAAACACACCAATTTAATATTCCTGTTTGTTTATCCTTTTATTCCCAAGTGCCCATTCCTATTTCACAAATGTTATTGTTTACATATGGTACAAGAATGAGAACTAAAACAAAGTCTGTCACAAACCCATATGAGGGAGGATTTCATTCGTTCAAGCCCTTAAGGCACAAAGAGATATACAGCAATGCTTTTTAGTCCCAATTTTGAAAGAAATATCTACAGAGAGTTTTCTAAATCCCCCAGCAAATGGCAACTCTGTCCTTATGCTGGGTTCACGTCTGCTCTGACTACCTGAAGTCTGCATAGCAGTAGAGGATATGGGTGAAAGGAATCTTGGTTTCTCCTGTGACTTTTTCAAGTATTTCACAGCCACTCATTGTGACATTCATATATGTGTTTATCAACTTCTAAGGTTCTAACTATTAAACACTAAGTAAATTATTTTAATTGATTAATATAAAATATTTTTTAAAGTTTAATTCTTTTGCAGGTTGTTGGGAGTGATATGTTAGAAACAGAACATCAGACTTTTGTTTGTCTTTGTTCCAGGAAACAGCTAACACGTTTGTGGATTCAGGTAAGAACTGTTACACAAACTGGGGATGTTTTTATTTAATTTCCTTAAGAATATACTGTAAAATTCTGAGATTTAACTAGGTTATTACTACTTTCTTATCAACCTCCCACCAATCATCCAAACACAGGTTTTAGATACCTACTTGAATGATCTTGAAAATTGGCCCAAGAAAATATACGTTTATTTAGTGATATTTTTTTGCATTGGCTCTTTCCACACTGTCCTTTGCAAAGTAAAGCTAAAGAAGATCATGATTTTTGTAGTGGGGACTGTACATCTGCCCTCATTAATACTCATACAAAAAAGGGTCCTTATTCCTCCTCTGGACTTAGGAAAATTCCCTGCTGCCCTGGGATATGGGCATGAACTCCAATGCTGTCGATTTCTAAAAGCACTATTTGTGCATTGTACTAAAATATGCACTGTCCATGATTTCAAGTGTGCCCAGATGCTCCCAGTTATGTGGAACAGTTAATATTTGGCTGGTATCTTCCCATTTGTCCCTGCCAAGGGAGGGAGACCCCCCCCTTATGACCTGGGAGGCTCAGTGATGACAGCACTTTCACCAGCTTCATATCTTCCCACTATTTCTCCCTCAGAGTTACTGTGCACTCATACAGTGCAGGTGAATAAAAAACCCCAGAGTTTATTAGGATGTGCGTTGAAATTACTAACACAGAGGTTGGTATGTCTGCATGCTAATCATTTCTAGTTATGCATGAAGTTAATTTACAAAAGAAGATTTACATTATTTTAATGGCATTCTCTACAAATAAGATTCAATTATTTCAGTTTGGTTTTGATGCCTTTTTTTGTTTTGCTTGTTTTGAGATATGTATTAATTTGCTTTATCAATAATATGAAAAATTAATGGAGCTCTTATTAAGGTTAAAAGCACGTCAGAGAAGTCATCACTTGTTAGCTCTGTTTTATTACTATGATTACAACAAAGTTGTGTTGCTATCACTGGCAAAATAGCTACTCTGTTTTCCCTGGCAGGGGAGCTTTCCTGCTTTTGCTCCTGGAGAGGAGCATTTCGAGCTGTCCTTTAGAGCTGCATGGAAGCAGTTGCAGAGCAGCACAGAGGAATGGCATCCATGTGTCCTCCATGTCTGGCATACCTGGGACACTCCAGCCTCTTCCTCATCCCCCAAGCACACAGACACTCACACACTGCCAGCTCCTGCGGCTCTGCTCCACCAGCACAGCTCTGCAAGGCACCCACCTCCCCTCCACCTCCTTCCTCTGGCGTGGGACACCACCAACCCTGACTGTCCTTGGCCCCATTTCTTCCTGAGCTCAGCTGGCCTCAGTTTACTGGCCTAAAACAGTTGAATAAATCTAACAGTTTTTATTTTAAGAGGTCTAATCCTTCAGATTTCACGAAGGCGATTTTCCTGTTGATTTCAACAGAAGTTGTATCTGAAGATGAATGGCAGGATAATACCCATTTGAAATATAAGTGGATAGCAGCATCAGATCAGATGGGTAGTGAGAAGAGACTGAAAGGAAAATGATGACAGGGCACTTTTTGTTAAGTTCTGATCCAATGAAGAGGGTTAATGCAATTTAGCGATAATTCTTTGGAAAGGAAAAAAGACTCTTTCACAGCTGTATCAACAATATCCACTCTCTTAAAAAAAAAAAAAAAAGCAGCTGACTTGACATGTCAAGCATCACATATTTGGCTATGAAAGCAAAGCATAAGCCATGCTGGCCACAGACTTGGAACAATGCCACTGAAAAGTTGGTCTGTAAACTGATGCTACCTTATTTCTTGAATTCTAGGAGGGCTTGCTGAGATTTAACAGCAATGCAGAACTACCACATTCCTCATAGATATTTCTTTTCTTGTTACATGAGATCCATGCATGAAGTGAAAAAGAGCAAATGAACATCAGGTTTACATCACCACTGATATGTGAATGATTGATCACCCATTAAATCACATACAGAGCCAGTAACAGCACACGGGGTAGTGTTAAAGTAAAATGTTTGATATTCTTTACTCTAATTAAACATGGAAATAATATGATGCAGTCTGTATTGTAAATGTTATTGCAGATTATAGACCTAGAGGAGAGGTGTTATGCCACCTTTATAGCCTCCAGTTCCTGGAGAATGTGACTTAGAGCTGCCTCAGGGCTGCCCTAAATTACACCAGTTGGTAATGACTCCCAAAGGGCTGCTATGCATCCAGTGGTTGCTGGAGTGTAAAGTACTTTGGCTATGCCAGCAGCCCATCATTTCACAATGGAGGCTGAGAGCAGCTGGCATAGTGCTTGGAGGAAATCCCCAAGTAGTGGTTTAAGATATTTTTCTAACACTTTTTATCATGAGAGTGATATAAACTAAAGGCCAGATTTCACAAACACACAGGAGCTTTTTCATTTTTATTTAAGCATCTGTAGTTGTGGTTTGATAAACCTGGAGATGAGGGTTTCTATAGGATTTCAGAAGAGTTATCAACCTAATATTGTTTCAACTTGGCAGTGTTCCAGATCTCTACTCTGGCCTCAATTCCGTGCCCATGGAGTGTTGCACCACTGGCTGTCAAAGGCATATTCCTAATTTACATCTGTGTTAGCAAAAGGAGAATTGGATTCCCCCTTGTATGTGCAAGTTTTTCAGTTCAGGCTTATATTCCAGCCTTGCTGGAGCTGCCAAAGACAACAGTTGAGTTTGCATGTATAGAAGACCCTTGGAGTACATACCTATGTAACTTGTTCAAAAGCTCAGCCAATTCAGGCAGAATGATGCATGCACTGGTTTTTCTGTACAGTGTGTGGGTGGGCCAACCATTCTTACACAAATATCTCAAAAGGTCAGCTGTGAAATTATTACTTCATATTGGTGGTTTTGAGGATTTAATTTTGATTTATCTTTAGGATGTTATTAAGTGAACATCCTGAAAGCAGTAACTGACTGCTGACAGTAGAAACTCATGTCTCTCAAACTAAGCGAATGCAGTTCAAAACTCAACTGATGAGAGTGTTTGCAAACCTCTGAGGCAAAAAGCCACCACTTACAATCTTACTAACTGTTCTATGAAACATAGGGAAAAATAAAGTAGTTGACAGAGATATACACAGTCCAGAAAAGTAGAAACCCTCTGGGAAGCTACCTAGGGAGAGGTAGTTATCAGTTCTGTCCATAGATACATTTTTTTTAGAAGTCCATAAGCCCAAATAACATCGAGAAGAAAAATGATCTTATGAATACGTGAAATGTTCCTGGATATGAACTCATAAAGTCCTGGCTTTCAATTCAAGTAGAGAAAGATGAGTGCATGCAAGTACTGCACTGTAACTTTCCTAAAAGGAAGAAAAACATACCATCCCCTTCTTTTTCACTGTCTCTGCTTTGACCTAGTGCTGGTTAGAAGGTCTGCATAGGGTGGCAAAGGGTCAAAAGGAGAATGGATGAAAGAAGCTAACACTGCATTTTGTCTGCTCCCTACCTGTACATCCTCTGTGCAAGGAGAAGTGAGATGGTCCAACACTTCTATCCTCTTCTTAGAAGGTCCAGAAAGTTGTGAGAAAACTTCTTTATTGTCCCGTACATATTCATAGATTGACACATGATGAGTTCCCAAAAGAAACTGAGGAAAGTGGATCAGAAAATCACAGAATGAATCATAATAAAATGGTCAGAAAGGGCGATCATCTAGGCCATCATTTTGCAGGATTGATTTTAGCTAAGTTAATTCTGATAGTCTCCTGTTACTCTAATCTTTTTAAATATCAAACTATTTTTAATATTAGTAGTACCTGTTACTATCCTCTAAGCAAGCCATTTTAGTGCTTAGCTACTATTTCTGCAACCTGGAATTACATCATCATGTTAGAATTAATATAAGACAAATACTGGAAGTCCATCACAGCCTTAATATGCTTCATTCTTTCACTAGATCCTTTCAGGAGTTTGGAAAGAAGCCTAACTAAACTTAAATGTCTTGTACCCTACATATCAAAGGATCCTGGCCAAAATTTCTGTTCACTTTAACAGTGTAAACTCGGCATAAATCCTTGGAAGGCCAATGTTTTACTCCACATTTCCAGTAAAGCTGGAATACAGTACCTGAGGACAGGAAACTCTTTTACTATGATGTAAAGCCTACAGATTTTCATCTTCTCTGTGATTTCAAAATTTGTTCTTGAAGACAGAAGGGCAGGGATAGACAAATACGTAATTAAAGAGAGCTAAGCAGGACAATAATGAACAAATACCATTATTTTTCCTATAGTTCTTGAAGGAAGCGAAGGTAGAGATGTAGAAAGTCAGTAACAGTGATGCACTTCACTTAGCATGGGTTCATGCAGTGCAAAAAGCTTAATGTCTGTAGCTGAGCTGGGCCTAATGGGCATCAGCTGTTATCTGCAGAAATGGAGCCTGTTAGAGACAGCCTGGCTACCAAATCCATCTGTGATGGCTAGTGGGATTTTCAACATGCTTGTGACCTTTTCTTCCTCATTTTGCTTAATTTTCATCCAATAAAAGCCATCATCTGACCGGTCCACCCAGCCCTGAATTCTGCAGTCTGAGGTGAGGGTTTAGTGAGAAGCTGAAGGGAGAAGAGGGGGAGTCTGCAAACATAAAGCTGGGGCTGGGGAGTGAGGGGAGCTGCTGAAAGACCTATGCACCTGACCAGCACTTACATTTTTATCAGGTTTTTTATATATCTTTTATACATGTATGCATGCATATATGTGTGTATATATATAGCGCTTTCTACACTTCTCTTATTTCTCTCTGAAATAACCAGAAACTGCTGTAAATCTCCTAAGAGGCTAGCAGAGACCTTTGCACACTGCCTTCACCACACAGACTGAAAACCCTTTCCTACTCTACCTGTCCTACAGCAGTCCCATGGATACTGTCAAGCACTTGCAGTCAAATCCACATGAGAATAACCCCACCAGGGCATCACCAACCACTTTATCTCTTGCCAGTTTTGCAGACTGATTTATAGTTAATATTTGTCAGAAAATTCATTGCCCTTTTAAGACATCAAGCACAGGAAAGAAGATCTTGTTCTCACCAGAATTAGAGGCTTCCAGACCCCTGTCCTGTCTGAGAAGACTTTAAACTAGGGAAGAAGGGTCCCTGTATTTTCTTGCCCGACTACACATATATACAAAGGCCAGAGTATAAACTTATCTCTGTGGAGGCAAGGATTTATCTCTTGAAACAAACATTTGACTTAGAAGGAACACTGTGAAATCTACCATAAATCATCATAAACTTGCAATTTTTTAAGGAAAACAATTATATACCTGATCTAAATTGATCCAGTTTAATAATAATCTCATTTATTATTTATATACCTTATAAAGCTGCTGGCACATGAGGAAGTTATGAGTAACTGAGGAAGTTCACACAGCAAAAACTTATTACCTGTTATTACTGTTCCTTGACTATTTTGATGGTCGCATGCTGGGTATGTTTACACATTTCCATTGTACAGCAAAATAATGCTCTGCAAGGTTTAAGGATGGATAGTTGGATGGAATGAAGTCACAAATACCCAGAGGTTTTCCTCCATAAAGTTGCAACAGAAGTACAGTGGCCTGATAGCTCTGTTTTTCAAAATCCTGACAAGGCTTTGATCAAACATGAAAAGAAATACAATTTTATTCAGACAATTTAGAATCAAAGCATTGTTTACTTCCCCTTCCCCCCTTTTTTTTAATGGTGGGTTTCTTATCAAACAAGCTCAGCTTCAATCTTAGTTAGGTCATCAATTGACATTCCAGTTGCATGAGTGTCTTTGCATAGAGGCAGACTATTTTGCAGTGAAGTTCAGTTCTATTTAATAGATGAAAGTGGATTCTAAAGGTTGAAAATCTACCAACAGAACTCAGAAGAACAGTGATTTTAATGACATGCAAACGAATGGAATATCTACACTAGGCTGAATTCTGACATAGGTGAGCGGGACAGAAGAAGTAAGATCCAGGTGGCAAATCTGGAACCTTGTGAATTAGAAAGAACCCTTTTCCAAAAGCACAGGTACACAGATTTTAATTCGATTCGTTATTTCCTTCAGGAGGCAAGATCTGTGTTTGGGATTGCTCATTTGGGGGCAGGGAGGGGAGGAGGCAGGTGGCAGGACAGGCACACAACACAACATATTGGGGGTAATGTAGAATGTTTGCCAGTCTGAGCAAAGGAAATATGCCGTTTACTTTCCCAAGTGTCCTGCAAAAGGCTATTTGAGAAGTGCTGTGATTTTTGACAAATTGTCAAAATCTTTGAGGTGGCTCTGATGCTGTCAGAGCATTTTTCTCTCACCTCACACAAAGCTTTTCAACTCCTCCTATTTTAACAATCCTAACCACAAAAAATCATCAGATATTCTTTTGCTATTTTAAATGGCTATTGTTCCACTGCATTGAATCATTAAGGAACCAGAAGGGACACATTTCATTGAAAAATATTCATTCGACCCTTTGTAAACAGCAACTTGAAGCATTTTAACAGGCTCTTCAAACTGTTTGGGCAGAAATAAAGAAGCATCTGGTTTGAAGCACGCTTTCATATTGTATTGTTTATGTTGATAGCTTAAGTTCTTTGCTGTGCATTGTTATTTATGACAATTGAATGCAGAACATTTTTGATTCAACAAAGTACTTTCGTTCTACAGCATGGGAATAAAGCAATCAAAGCTGAGGTGACTTGACTGATTTCATTTAGAAGGTGGATTCCAGCAGGCCTATTAGTGTTGAAGAAGGGAGGGGAAGGAAAGGATGGAGCAGGTAACTAGGGGATACAAATTTAAAAGGGTGAGAAATCTGGGAAAGAATCCTGCTGATGGTATGGACTACATGAAAAAATTTTCACAAGTCACTAAAGCCATGGGAAGAAATTGCAGGAATCTGTCCAAACAAAAAGGCAAGAATTCTATATAGATGTTTCTTTTCTTTTCTTTTTTTTTTTTTTTTAACTGGGAAACTTGCAAAAAACATTGATGCTTCAATCCTCTTGCTCCCTAAGCCAATAAAACCCTCAAAAATACTCACATCTTAAAAAATATTTTCATTGTGTTTCCTATGTTATTTCAGAGTTAAAAAGCAAATCAAATTATTCATATTATAAATGTAAAATGAGTCAAATGCCAAAGGAACAGTGAAAAATAAATAACAAAAAATAATACAGGGTTATATCAGTAGTAGCAGAATTGTCCCAGAAAGTTCTTAAAAAGGCTTATCAGAACACTGTTTTCACCAGACATTACCTATATATTAAATATGTGTATATAAATTTAATAATGTACAGTTATCCAAAATACATAAATTACTAAATATATAAATAAATTTCTCAATCAAAAACTTAATACTGATATTATGGTAAGTGTAAAAAAAGGAAAAATGAAATGCTTAAGAGTAAAGTTTATTAATTTATAGACGAGTTAAAAGCATCTATTTGCTTAGAAGTGGGTGCAGGAGTACTCACATTCTAAGGAAATCAGTTTTCTAAATATTCTAGGGGGACTTTAAGGGATAGAAACAGGTTTAGCAACTCTAATAGGCATTACACATTTACAAAGCAGCTGAGGAACACGTTTATGATTCTGACTTTTCTGTTTAATTTATTCTGTCCCATGTTTCTATTTACTCTGTAAGGTGCTGATTTTGAACCAGAGCAGCTCACTTAATTTGATTTCAGAGCTATTTCCCATAGATCATCCACTAGGACTGAGCTCCAATAACAGCAAGCAGAAGCCTGACTAGCCCTAGTGCTTGCTCCCAGGCTATATGTTATTTTCTTAAATACTCTTATTAGACTTTCTGGTTTCAGCCATGTTCAGCAATTCAGTAGCAGCAGTATTCCAGTCAAAGGAGTATAATGCAATTAACTATTTTTTCCTGTTGTGATGGTAGCATCTTCAACTTGTGGTTTGACAGATCTTTTTAGTCAGGCTGAATTAAGCACTATATGCCTCCTTTGCCTGTTCTCAAGACTTTGGCTCTCTGCTATTTAGTTCCTCTCAGGCTGTTTTCCTTTCATTTGCCTTATTAGTAGGTAGGTCAGTAGCTGATGCCACCTACTGTGGGCATCTAAAGGCTTTTCTTTTGTTTCCTTTTTTCCTAAAGCTTGAGTTGCCACTTTCTTTAGTAGTGATTCACAAAAGATATTAAAAAATCATTTAAATCTCTTATTAGTAAAAATATACTGCACCTTCCTTTACAGCTGTGTATACACCTTTCTTTACAAGCATGTATAGTCCCAGTGTCTCATCCAATGTTTTAAGCTGACAACGATAACTAAAAACTCCAAATGGGTTACAGATATATGACATATTAATTAATATCTTTCCATTTCCAGAGCTCTTTTCATCTATAATAGTCTGGTGATTTTTTTTTTTCTTCCTCTACTCAGAAACCCCTGGAAGCTGGGGAAGGTCAGACCTTGGCTGTGTTGTTAAGACGGAGGGACAAATTGGCATCTATGTATAAGATCTGTGTTGCCTCCCTTGAGCATTTTTCCAAGAATCTGAGCAAATGCAGAAGATGATATTGTACTTCTGGGTCATGCTTAGCTGTAGAGGAGTGTGAGGCAGTGTGTACATGTGTATGTTTACATATCCCAGCAGGACCAAATAAACTGCTGTAAGGAAAAGCCATTAGGATGGGAGGGGAAAAAAGAGGATTACTATTAAGCATGTTCTCAAATACTGGAATGATCAGGCAGGTCCTGCATGTGTCTTTTTACTTTGCAGTCTAAGGTAACTAAGAATTTTCCAATACTCTACCATTCTTGTCTTTAATGCTCTGCTGTCATTATATCCTTCCCTTTCAGCTTTGAGAGTGGTCCCACTAATGCTCTTTTTCTATATTACATCCTTTTCCCCATCGGCTACTATCTTATAACATCCTCTGAGTTCAAATTTGAACCTCTCTTGCCCAGTTGGCTTTCTTCTACTCTTGGGCACACTGTGCAGCTATTACTCTGTACAGGATATCTGTTACCCTGCTTACCTTTTGAATTATTGCCCCATATCTATCCCCTTCTGTGCAATATTATTTAGTCGTGTAATATGTTTCTTTGTTTCTATTGTAGCCCTTGTTTTGTCTATTTTTATACCTAGTTTCTGCTGGCTGCCATTGTTCCAGTGCCTGTATTGACATAGACATATCTACATAGTATAACAAATAAGCTGTTGCAGATTTAAGAGAGGATTTTGGGACATACATCACAGATTTATATTTTCTTCTATTTAAAAGGAGATAGTTGGCTCCAAAGAGTTACTAATACAAAATCTATACTGATATACTAATCTCTGAAGTTCTTAGGCACAGTTCTGACCTTAAATCACTTATGCAAAAGCTGGGGTTGGAAGTCTTAAGATTAATTTCAATAAAATTTTTGGTGAGAATAGCTCCATGAATTGAACTTACTGATGCTGGAATGACAAGAAGCTCCACATCTAATTCATCAGGTTGAATCTGTAGAATTATTGTGGCCATTTCAAGTCTGTACCATCATGTTCCCTCCTCATTTTGCTGGTTTTCCTGCAGTACAAGCTCTGGAAAACAGCTGCACCATTCAGTATAGATGCTCAGTGGTGTGTGGCCTCTGGAAGGCTTTCACAGTCACAACCACCTGCTCTGTATGTCAAACATACCTAGCCAAGCATCTACTCTGCTGCATGACCAAACCACTGGCAGGAAACAATTGTTCATGCAGTAAACTCAGGTCTATAGCACAAAATAGTGCTCAGACAAAAGTAAGAAGTACAAATTCTCAAAGCTAAACTACGTCATGTGCACAGAAATTGGAAAGGAGTAATGAATACCCCTGTAATACAACACAATCAATTCCTGTAATAGCTTGTTTGCAAGGTACCATTCACACTGCTGCGGTGTCTCCTTCCCCTTCCAAAACTGAAGCTGCATTCAAAATACATGGCTGCAGAACCACCACAGTTGCTGGTGCATCAGTGTAAACAAAATTGTCCAGTCTGCAAAGCATTTTGGCTAATATATGTTCAAAAATGTGCAAGATGCACTTGGTTATGTGTGTCTGAACATAAACATAGGCATAAGCATATATACAACCAACTCAGTTACAATATAGTAAAATCATATTTCTGGTACTGTCTGTGTTTTTTTCTCTACAAACATCAGAGGTTCTAGGATCTCCCTATGTTATGTCTCTCATATTATGCAACTTAAACTTTTTATTCCACTTTATAATCTGTTCTTATAGCATATACATAGTTCCTTTCTTTTTGAACACTTCAGGAGTCTTCTTTTTCTCTAAGCAGTATCTCTTCTCCCAGTTACTCACTAACATAACAATTCAGATTTCTCTGTTGCTTCCTTACTTATCACTTTAGTGTTTCTCTTTGAAATGAAACCGAGAACAAAAACACTCCAAACGGGGAATTAACTTGGACTTGTAGATGTTCTCTCATGAAGTTTTCACTTTGGGGATGGTATTTGTAGAATATTTTTCCTCTTATTCCACTTCATACAAATTTTACTAATTTAAAATTTTCTAAAATTATTACATTTTATTTACTAATGAACAGAATAGCCATATTTTCAAAAGCATTTTACAATAAAATTATGTCTTCAGCTGATTCTGAATTTTCCATGAGGCACTGTTTTTAACTTTTGGAAACCTTGTCTTGTGGCTTCCAGGAAAAATCTTGTGTATCTAAATAATTGCTGATTGTTGGAAGTGAGGATCCAAAATTCTCATTCAGAGAGCTTTACTTACAAATTCTGAGCACCACCACATTTTCAATGTAGTATTCATGTAAACAAGAGGCTTGTTGCAGTGCTTGTTGCAAAGATAGGGTGCCTTTCTAATTGAAATGCAAAGAATAGAAAAATTGTGTCTTATTCACTGTAAAAATTTGACTCAGTGAAAAAGAAATTCAACTGGCAATACACAGTTCTGTTCTGGCTTATTAGCAGAAATGCTAAAGGCTACCATCCTGTTTCTATCAATACAGCAATAATTTGGACAGTAGGTATTTGCATTTCTTGGTTTTGGAATCTTGACAGCAGCTGTTGCCAGATCCTGCCTTCTTGCACTGCCTTTGACGCTGGAAAAAATAATAACCACAGAGTGTTTAATTTTACTGTCTTATAAGGGGAAAAAATCACTTAAAATTACTTTTGGATTTTCATTAATAAGCTTAATAATCTCTTAAGAAGTCTTTGGCAAAGCAACCAATAAGAACGAAGGGATTACAAGCTCTAGAATTTCATGAGGGTTGGTTGGTTGTGGTATTTCTTGTTCGGCCACAATCCATCGTCAGAAGAATGTGTATAAAGATTTCAGTGCCCAGAATCACAAAATCAAAGTATCGTATTTGCATTACTCATGTAGGCTTTGAATTGGACTAGTCAGCTGGATGGTTTTAAATGTGCACATTTGATTTTGTTGGCCACTTTTCCCTTTTTTATAGGCAGCACAGATTTTTAGGAAGGAATTCAGTGGCCAGCTGCCTAAATTAAAGAATAGTGAAAAGATCAAAGTAGTGCATATTGCTACCTTATTCTCATGACAGAACACAAAGTGGCATAACATCAATCTTGTTTTGTTACAAAAAAATAATAAAAAGGGGAATTGGTACAAGTACAGCTGTTTTCATTATAATCTCAAGAAAGTAATGTCAGAGTCCTCTTCAGGGGCTGTAATGAAAGGACCTTTGAAGAGCTAGGGTATTCTTCTGTTAATCACAAAGGTACTGTACGCAGTAATTCCTTTTCTTAAGAAATGGTTGTTCCGTTAGACCAACAGGAACTGATCGCGAGGGTCCCACTATTGCTGAGATGGGGTCATGTAGAGTGGAAATATGAGCTCTATAACCCTTGACCCCTTTCCCTCTTTATTTCGATTCCTTTAACAATGCATGGTTGGCAGACAAAAACAATGGAAAGTTCCAATCTCTTTTGTTTGGCTTGGGAAAAACTCAAGCCAGCTCAGTTTTGTTTTTACCTAGAAGTATGTCTGGGTTTCAATTAAAAGGAGCTACTTTAAGTTTGCTAGTCTGTGAAACTTTGAAAAAAGCCATTGTTGCCCATCCATGATCTAAGCAACAATGAGATACAGATTCTCACACTATGTCACAGTAAAACTACATCTCAGTTCTAACTGTAGAGGCTAAGAAAGGATGGACTGCTAACAAGCTGGATTTTTCAAGAACTACGTGTCCATTACTTTTAAAACAGGACATAGTATTTTAGAAAGTCTATGTCAAGGAAATACTGGCAAAAGGAAGAACCACAAACAGCACAGTTTCAAGCACTAGTGCAATTTGGGAGCCTAGCAGAGGATGCCCTCAACCACCGTCCTTTGTAGAAATATCATATGTTTTATTGCAGTAGGAAGCTTGATTAGCTGAAAAGTAGAAAGTAGTTGTTTCAGAACTCTTAAAAAAAACCAGCAACTGAATTTATATTATAATTTAAGATTAATGACTCCCATTTCTAATGTGTTCAGAGATTTATGCACTCATTTTACAGGTGTAGACTCAGGAAGAGGCAAATATTTAACTTCATATTTTCTCTCACTTATGGTTAAGATTTATAACTTTTACCATTATTATGCAAAAACTCTGCGTCTCCTTGATATCATACCTAGGTACATGAAACAGTGATTTCTCTTACAAACACCTCCTCAGGGTCAGCTGGTAAATAAATCATCCCTGCTAACTCACTGTGAATGAACATTTGAAAGAACTTTGCATGATGAAGCAACATTCAGCTGTCAGAAGTTTACAGTGTGAAATTTTTAGTAAACATACATATTGCAAATCATCTGCAGAGAACTGTACTAGCTGAAACAAATTTGCCCAGCACAGATGTATCCAACACAGTGGATATGATGAAATAAAGGAAGAGAACAACTGAAATCCTTATCCTATTAAAAAATACATGATTTTTATAAAGTCAGCAGTTTATCTTTGCTCCGTTTTGGTATTTACATCTTTGGGTCAGTTCCCAGGTATATGACCTATGAAAGTAGATCTCTTCCTGGTCTCCCTGCCAGTGGAGGCACTGGAAGACACTTCCTGTGAGAAGAAAAAATGTTACGTTTTTGGATAAAGTACAACAAACTGAGCTGTGAAACAGTAGAGAAGAGTCAGTTGCAGGATGTATAATTACAGCTTTTGAAGGACCACAACTGAATAATTCTGAACAGTTTGCTATTGTTAGTTTTAATTATTCATTTCCAACAAATATATTTACCAGGTACTCAGTGTCACTTGCTAAGGATAGCTATGTAAAAACATCACTCTCCAAATTTTAGATTGTAATTGATTTCTTTTTTTTAATTTACTTACAGGAAAGTTTACTTTTGTATCATCCTTCAACCCTCAAATTAAAAATTGTTAATTGATGAACTTGATGAACTTTTTCAGTTCAAAAGCAGTTCTTAAGATTAAGTTTGCAATATCACACTGTGTGTCCTCCGTTCTGCTGATAGAATAGAATTTGTAAGATGCAGTTTTGAGGAAGAAGTCACTAAGAAAGAAAGTTTCAGGGTGTATTACGACACACCTCTGGTACAATTTTGTTACTGGAGTAACAATAATTTAATATACATAAAATTATAAAGAAATATTTACAAAAAGGATTACTAAACCTGTGATTGCTAGGAGTTGTTTCAGTTTCAAGTTCAGCCTGACATGGTAATTACATCATGGCTAGACCTAATCTAGATAAAAAGGCTTGCTAGGTTCCTCCTGAATAAGGCAAGGCATATAACTGGTTGGTCATTGCCAAGCACTTGACCAGCTGCAGGAAAAAAAGAAATGTTCTTTTTAAAAATGGAGCTAGATAAAAGAGAAGTGGTATAATCTGTCTTCTCTGTGAGTGCTGGAGGAAAACATTTGTTACCTTATCCACACAAAATTGAGGTATGCAAAGGGTACCCTCAAATAGGGAATTTCCACATGCAGACTCATGCTTCTTGTCCAGATGAGTGCTATCTCGGAAGTAAATTTCTTCATAATGTACAATTCTAAAGATTACCATATTGCTGACACCCAGTAGTTTGATCAAAGCTCACACATTACTATCCCGTTCTTTGAAACAGAAGTTGTTTTTTTTTATTATTTCTAGTTGGGGGTTTTTTTGTGTTTGTTTTTTTTTTTCTCCCAGAATTTAGGGAGACTATGGACCAGATTTTGCTTCTAGATGTTTGGCTTCCATTGACTTTTATGAAAACAGTGGATAGGCCTCTGAAAGCAGAATTTAACCTGGTGTGTGGTTTTGATTTACCCTGTATTCCTTTAATGTTCAAAATCTTAAAGATTATTTGGATATAATACATGAAAGGGAAGACAATATCTGAAAAAGGACAGAGGACAATTATTCTCTGTTTCAAGGGTGAATTGCCTTAAGTGAGCAGAAATCAGTCACAGGAGGCTGCTTGCTTCACTTATTTTTCTAACTGCTCTGGGCAAATAAAGATTAAGCCATTCTTTTATCAGGCAGGCCCTCTCCCCAGTATAAAGACATAATCAATCTAAATTGAAGGCAACTAAGAGATGCACAGAGGTTTTTTTGGGCAAGTTTTGGCTGTATAATGACAGAAAAGTGTAGGGTTCATTTTGCTTTTTATTTTACTCCAATATATTCAACAGATATTGAGGTCAAAGATAAACACCTGAAATGTTTTATAATAATTTACTGAATAGTTGATAAAGGAGAGTTGCATGTCATCTGTAAAAATTTTGTATAGAGATAGTCCTTGTTGTAAAACAAGGGTAGCTAAAGTGCAAGATCAACTTGATTTCTCAATACAAAGCCAAATCAGGATGGATAAAAATAATTTACCCTGCACTGAACCCCTGCAACCCTTAATCAAATTTAATCCTGTTTCCCTCTTTTGAAAGTCTCAAGCAAGTTGTGGTTCAGAGAGAAGGCAAAGAGTTCCGGTACCCTGGGTTGTCAGGAAAGATTAAAAAAGCTAAATCTTATTTTTATTCACATCTATACAAGTTCATGATTTTGATAATAAGAAGCATGTTTTATCCAAGACAATGTCAGATTTTGTTCTGCAAAACCAAAACTTAACTTATGAGCTATTTCCAAGCCCAACTCAAAATCACATTCATCCCAGTTTTCTCATAATAGAAATGACAAAAATAAAACCTTTTTCTGAACTGAGGAAAAAGTGTGATTTTCCTAGACCTCTGATGATCAGAATAAAAGAGAACAAAGACTCAAACTACCCATAGTCTGAGTTTTAAAAAAGAAACTGTGGCTTTTCTGCCCCTCTCCTGGTACTTTTTGTGGTTAGGAAAGTTTTGTTGAATCCTGGTTGCATTTGTTTCTGAAACTGGGACATAGAACCAAGAATGCTCTTTGGTGAAAGATTTTATTTACACTTAAAAATCCTTATGAGTTCTGCCAGATCAGTTCATATTTACAGGAAAGAGAGATAGCAACAGGGAGGGTGCAGAGCACAACAGCCACTGCACTAGACAACTCGTCAGTTAAGTAGCAATACATGTGAGTGTCATGAATTTTACTTTTGTGTAAAGTCATACCTTAATTATGTTATCACTTCAGTGATGTACCTTTCAGCTTCCAAAAGGAAGGATAGTATAGACTTTGTAGCACTGGTTAACTTCTGAGGTGAATAGGGGGCCTGTAAAACAGACAGACCAAAGCAGAACCCAGGAACTATATTCAGTGCAAATTTCTCTGTTCTACTAATAAAAGGACAGCTCCCACCATAGCTGCTTCTTGAGGAGCCCCGTGAGGAGTTTCTTAGAGCAGCAATGTGCTGCCAGGAAAAACACTGATAGGGCAGAGAGGCTCCAGAGAGATTTCCCCAAATACAGAATGCATCTGAGTTAGAGCCCTTGTTCCTGCCTCACTGCAGAGAAGATGGGGATGGATTCCAGAAGCTGTGTCAGCTGCAGAAGTTGCACTGATAGACAGGTAGCTCTACCAGAGCAGCTGCCTTGTCTGGAGGTGAGATACACACCACTGTGGGACCACAGTATATCCTGCTACACCTTTTGTAGTCCCAGATAAGCTTTTTTGCATGAAACATAATATTTTGCAATAGTCATTGAGCTCAATCCAAAATACGCAGCATACAATAGCCTTTTAAATAAACCACAGCACCTCAGATGAACAGATTCACCATGTCTTTTCATTTTTAATTGGATGACCCCATTTTCTTTACTCAGCTGTCACTGAACTTAATTTCCACATATTATTAAGCTTTTTAAATATTGAATTGCTTCAGTTGCGTGTTGATATCAATGTTAAAGTCATAACTGCGTTTAACTCTTCCTGCATGAACTTTTATCACGTACTGTAAGTTTACTTGTAATGTCAATTCAAGATGAAGTCAGCTGATCCTGCCTTTTCTGCAGTGATTAGAGATTACAGTGCAGATTTTCTTTTGTGGGAAGTTTTATGAATTTAAGTGTTCTATAACAAAACAACCAAACAAGAAGAAATCAGTGAACTAAAACACTGCTAAGGGTAAGCTAATTTTTCTTGAAAAAGACCGGTTTTCAGCAGCCTATATTTGTTAGCATAGCCTTTTGAAATCAATTACTGCGTTTCATTCACACAGCAGATGAAGATGGTAAATTAGTTCAATTGCAGATGAGAACTCAGAGCCTACTGGAAGCTGATTTGTTTGTCATCATCCAGGAACTTACAGCATGAAGCACATCTGTCCCAGCCGTCCTCTGTCATGGGGAAAGGAACACTGAGATGTGTGTGTCAGTTTGCCAGCCTGAAAAATGCCCATCGCTTCTGGGTGTCTCCCACTTTGCTTACCTCAGTCGTCTACAATTACTTCAAATTTCAAACATGTATAGACAAACTGGCAATATGCAAAACTGTGACATAACGAAGACAATGCTCATTAACAGCAATAAATCCCCTTCTCTTATGTTTCAAAACTCGGGGAGAAGAACACCTAGAAAAAAGAGATTGCCACCCTAGGATGAAGGTATACGACAGGTTTATCTTTTTTACCTAATTGTTAACCATATTGCCCCATAATTCTGGAAGAAGGGGACCCCCTTTTCAAATAATGCTCTTAAGCCTGAAGGAAGCTCCCCTGACACTGTATCCCCCAACACTGTATGAGAGGTGCAGGCATGTGCTACTTATGCTGACTATCTTGATGGACTTCAGCAAAAGAGTTGTTGTGGGGGGAAATCAAAAAATAAAGAGCAATTGGTAACAAGGACACTTACACCTTGGTTCCACTTTTAAGAAACGGAAAGGTAATGGCAGAAATACCAAGTGTTAGTAATCTTTGACACCCTCATTATTAGGAGGTTTTTAAATTTTATTCTTGTGGCTCATATTCAACCTGACAAGTCATGTAGCGATTAAAAATTGGAATGCTGCAACAACAGTGTTAGAATTAGGATCAGTGACTGGTTTAACTCTCCCTGACAAGGAAAGCCTGGCAAATGACTCGGTTCCAGCCAGTAGGGAATCTTCAGCCTCACTGCGCACTACCAATGCGTCCTGACATGCCTTGCCAAGACAGCCAACGTGGGCCTAGCAGATGCCCTCAGAAAGTTTCCTCTTCTTGCCTTTCTCGCTCCTATTCTGTTCATCATTGGACTCTGAAGTAAGTGTTAGGATGTGCCTAATGGGGACTAGATGCACTTTCAAGAGCTTGCAAAAAGCCTGGAGGTAAGGAATTGGGCTTCTGGAAATGTTTTTTCCTCATTGTCATTCTGGAAAAAACAGAATTTTTGCAATGACTCAAACCCAAAGGTGGGAGGTTTCAGAGACCAGATTCTTCTGTGATGAAACGTTATGAGAAGTTGCTAGAAGGAATTACGTGATCACAGAGGGCAGAAATTTCCATTACCATATGTGGGCTCTGCCATGAGTCCTACAGCATTTAGACAGCCTCGGTGATATATTCAGATAATGATTTTGGCTCCCCTGGTATCTCTCTCTCTCTAATAACATGCTGCCCTTTCTGCTGTACAGTTTCAGGACAGACATCTTTGACGGATGTGTTTGAAACATGGGTGGCTTAATATCTGTGTTATAATAATGACTGATTTTCAGTGTCCTGGGAAAACATCTCTCTTGGCAGTTAAGATATAAAAAACAAGTGACATTTTGAAATAAACAAGGTCTACAGGTGGTAGAATTAGCACTCAATCTGTCATCCTGCATGCAAGGCAGAGCCACAGCCACCAGGGGATACAAAACAGAAAGTATTTTGAGGTAAGCAAACTAAAAGTTTGAGTTTATTATGAAGAAACTGAAAGAAAAACCTTACTCTCTGAAAGTTGTCGCAGTTACTGGGCATGTACAGCAAATGGCATTTCCTGGGCAGAAGGGCAGGGATGGAAGCAGAGTTTGAAGAGCCGTGGTGGAGGTCTTTCATTCCCCAGGCAATATGAGGATGGATTCCCTGGCAGTTCTCCTGTGGGCAGTTTGCAGCATCAGTTTTAGCAGGTGGGCAGTCTGTTCACTTCCTCTGTTTTCTTCACCTCATGCAAAGGTTGCAAGGCTTGGGCATAGCCTTCAGGTCTGTAGCTCTGTAATCTTTCTGTGCCCCTTGGAGAAGGACCTTTCCTTCCATGCCAGAAGCTGAGACTGGTGGTAAGATTTTAGCCAGCAACTCTCATGGCTTTGCTGGCTAGAATATCTGAATGTCAGGAAATAACATTTTAACCAGAGGAAATATACACGAGTATTTCAAGATTTTTTAAATTCCACCTTCCCAGTTATAGATGAGAAAATCCAAAATTTTAGTGGAAGACTCCAGTCCATGCTCAGTCAAACTCATGCACCATTCCAGTGTAGACTTTAAATATGCAATTGCAGATACAATCTGTCTCTGATAAAATATTATTGTGTGATGGGAGAAGAGATACTAATCAGCTCTTGATTAATATTCATTGTATACATATACGTATTCAGGAAATTAAAAGGCATTTTCAGACAATCAGAGAGCATACAGCACAAAAGACATTCCCAGACAAATCGAACAAGCAGTGGTCAAGGCAGTGTCTTGAATTCAGTTAGTGAAAGGCCAGGCACTTCATTTTTTCATTCACCCCAGAGGATTAAGAAAAACAGAGCTGATAAGATTTTGTAATCCCACCCACTTTGGTTGCATGTTTTCTAATTAAAATGGAAATTTGATCAATTATCAAAATGCACTGGCTGATAGAGACGTGCCATTTGTCTTCTGTACGTGTGCCTTGGAAGCAAGAGGAGTGTTTTCAGGTTCTGCAATAATTTGGACATTAAAAATGTCATTATTACTATTTTTACTTTTACTGTCATGTCTAAGGCCAACATTGTTAACATTTTAAATGAGCCAAACCAAGCCACTGTCCTGTCCTCCATCAGGATCATGCAAAAATAGCATACACATGAATATAAACAGAGAATTACATATAGGGAGACAGAGATATATGACATCAACATAGTTATCTTTGAGTATCCTGGCATTTGCAAAGGCTAATCATTTCACAGAACTATTTGCAGAATCAGGTAATTCTCTGTGAAGTTGGAATAATCATTAAAGTAAATGGAGAATTATCCACAGCACTTTGATCAGGAAACAAAAATCCACTACTCAGCACAAGCTCCCATTCAAACCAGTGGGACTCTCACAAGGGACTCCCCACCATGAGCAGGGTGTTGGGCATACCCTGCCCAGTTCTTGCCACACTTCGGACACACAGCAGACCCTAATTACAAACGCACTGAAACTGAAATGCTGAATAAGGAGCACTGGGCAAAGAAAACATTTTTGCCTTTAATGTGTTTATGGCAGTTTGCTAAATCAAGGGTCATCTGTTGATGTGTACTTTTTCTAATCCTGTTCTTCAAAGACCTGGGCTTTAAGAATAGGAAGTGGGTGGACACTGGGGAGTGCTGCAAGGGTAACTGCTAGAGATAGATACAAATTAGTGAGCCAAAGTCTAGAAAATGGCTGCTGCTGAGGCAAATTAAGAGGGAAAATGTCAAACCACAGACATAAATGAATGCTGAGTGTTTATAGAGACACTTTTGGCCAAAACTTTAAACAATAACTGGGGAGACCATAACACCCACTGTTGCACTAACATGAGAGAACAAGAGCACGTGAGATGGCTGGTTATGGTGTTGTGTTGTCCTAATCCCTCTCAGACTGGTTACATACCCAGTTAAGAAACTCTGAGCTCATACACATCAACAGCTCAGATGGCAAAGGCCAACCTTAATGCAGTAAGAAAGCAGACTGGGAAAAGCCACTGTTAATTTGCTGCCTTCAGTGACAGGAATCTGCTGGTTCCCACCGTCAAGCCCCAGCAGCTCAGCCTGCTGAAAAAGTAGGTGAGCAAAACAATCATCACACTGAAAACTGAGGAGAGACACGGCCTGAAACAAAGCAGATGGATGCTCAGAAAGCTCCACAGACGCAGAATTCAAAATGCAACAGCTATCTTCTTCCTATCATGCTTTGCCTGAGAATGCCCTTCAAGTGAAAGTTTGATGATAGAAAGAGAAACACTAGAAGGCTTAAGGGAAATTTTCCTCTCTTTTTGCTTACTTATATTTACTTAATTAAACGTTTTTCCATGTTTTGGTCAGCAACCTGCTCACTTTTGCTTCCATACTCGAGTTCCACTTAAATAACTCACTGAAAGTATTAAAAGTCTAGTTTTATGCTGAGATCTCAAAGCTAGAAAAAGTGGTTTTCCAGCTAGGCAGGGTGCTAAGGCATTTTTCTATTGCAGTAGCTCCAATTATTCCTAAGATTAATAAAGATCATCTAAACACCTGTTGTTCATAGCCATGTTGGTAATACTAATAATACATTTATTACCCGAACAGGGTGTAGATGTCCAACACTGGACAATATATCTGCCTGGGACCACCCTGCTGGAGAGGCTCTTTCACAACGTAAGGTGAAGAGCAACAAGTAAATGCTACTGACTGGCCACATTTAATTGTTTTTTTTGGAACAAAGACCGTACTGGGATCATTACAACACTGCTTCCCATTGCAAATGTACAGTTATTTGGAATTGTTTCTAGTGTTTGTCCCCTCTCCACGGGGGAGCAAGAGCTAGCATAATCTTGTTTGCTTGCAAAGTACAGTGCGTGTATACACAGTTGTTTTCCAGAGTTTAACTTAATCAGGCCTCAGTCTGTGATAACAGAGTAGGAATGAGAGAAACAGAAGTCATCTCTTTCTGTCTATTTTTTTAATTGAAATTTTTTGTTAAGAATATGTCTTTGTCATCAATCAATTTCAGTGAGGTTTTACCTCCAAGTTCAGTAGCTGAATTGTGATGGGTGAAATTCTGACTGCCTTGATATCAAACTAAGATTACAGATAGAATTTCATAGTTTTATCTAAATTGGAAGAAAGGATTATATCATTCCTTTAGCAATAACTTGCAGCTTATGCTTTTTAAATTTCAAATATTTATTTGAATCTCTGGAACTAATGGGAACATGTCTGAAAGAAACCTTAAATTAGATTACATTGTTTATTTTTGGATAACTCAAAGATTATTTTTCTATCTCACGTTGACCAATAAAGAAAGAGTTAAATATAACTTTGGAAGGTATTTTAGTCATAACAGTAATCTCTTTATATATCAGTGGGTCAATAGTTCAGTAAAAGAAGGAACTATAACTTGAATAGACACTAATTAAAAGAATCAATTCTTATCCTACTACATATGTCCAGTCATATTAACACATTTCTAGATTTCTTACTCAGTGGACTAGTCAAGATTAAAGGATTTGCTAATATGGATGAACTGAGTATGCTTCCAAACTGACTGAGCAGATTTGTGAACAAATTAGTTCATTTAAAATTGACAGTGAAAGATTGATTTTGCACAGAATGAGTTACCTAAGGTATTCATCATTTCCTCTGCTTCCATGCACAAGACAGAGATCTGCTTCTTTTTCTTTCTGATTGTAATAGGACTGCTTACTGAGCACCTTTATTTTACAGCCGTGATTGCAGCCTGTCATTCTTTTAATTTAGACATATTTTAGCCTCCACAGACCTTCAGAAATAACTTCCTTAAAAGCCTCAGTCTAATGACTCATTACATGAGTTGCTCAATTCAACCACAGTACTTTAAATTATAATGCAAGGGGAAAAATTGCTAATTACACAGAAAAAGATCCAATTACTCCTGAGACCATTTGATTCATTATTCAGATTGTTTTGGGGGTGGGGAAGGGAGGAAGGGTGTCTCTAAACACGGGGTTATGTATCAATGTATTGTGAATGGCTCTTAGATGTCAGATTTGCCATCAGTTATCATCATTCAGCGGTATCCAACATCTCTGTATATTCCCCTGCCAATCAAAATAGAGTTTTCCAGACTGTGGTTCATGCATACATGCCAGTATGCAGTTCTTCATTTTTAGCCATTAAATGACGTTAGAAGAAAGCTATAACCAATCCTCTCTTAACACTTCTACATGGTGTGTTGTTCACTCGGTTGCCAGGGGGACATATGTGACCACAAAAGCAAAGGGATGTGACCCATAAGTCACGAATCCCCAGAAAGAAGGGTTCCTCCAGTGATGAAACGTGTGGGGCTTGATTTTCTGTCAGCCCTGAGCAAGGGAACGTCCAGACAGTTTGCTCGTGATTTGCTCATGACCAGGTCCCTCCCATGTGTCAGTGTGATGTTTACAGTTGTATGGGAGATGGAATCAAAGGAAAAGCCAGACCTATCAATGTTGTCCTCTCCAAAGCCAAATTTAGTGAGATTTAACTTGTTTCAGCTACCACTATGAACTCCTTTGGACTCTTCAGAGTCAGATCACATCCAATATAAACTCGTGTTTTGTTTATGGGACATTCAAGATTCCCTTACAGGACTACAGTCTCAAATCTGGCTCACGTTTAAGGCAGAAGGGAATTGAAACCAGCTAACTACATTCTGTTTCCAGTCTAACAGTTCTAGTAACTGGATAATAAAAATTTTATATATGTGTGTGCTTTTAGTTTACTTAGCCCAAATGCGAAATGAGATCAAATTTTGATCCAAAGAAGAGTATCTGAGTGCTTTCATGCCAAAATTAACAAGACAAATGAAGGTGACTGTAATGTAGAAAACTTGGTAAAATCTTACTCTTTTATCCTACTGCAGACTATTGTTTGCAGCTATACTAATGTGAGATGGAACAATCTTAGAGCTCTTAAAAATTACAGTTCTTTCAAAAACTTACAGTCTGTTCAGTCATGGCTCCATTTTTCTACAGACTTCACTAACTGATTCAACACGGCTACTGTTCCCTGAAACATGTTCTTCCATAACAATTAGTCTTTTGCAGTATATCCAGTTTAGTCATCAATAAACCCATCTTGCCCATGATGGGTAAGCCAAGCATTCCCATTTTTTGTAGGATGTCGCTTTCTAGTCCCCACTTTCATATTACGCCTCACTGTAATCAGCTCATTTCTTTTCTCTTCAATTCTTACTTCCTACTTAATTTCCTTGTCTTTTATCTAAACACCTCCATATTATTTGCTATTTCTGATTGTATTACAGCTTGCCTTCCATTTTCTTAAATTTTGCAGAACTTCTCCTGACAAGAATGTTATGTTACTTATGATGAATTATGCAAGAGCAATAAAATGCAAAATATGTAAATAGCACACGATTGTTGTCTCGCTATTAAAGTGAGGCAGTAACAGAATTTGTAATGTATATTAACAGGTTGTTCACATTTATCATGCAGCAGAGAAAAAGAGAAAAAAATTGTCTGGACTTTGTTCTGCAGTTGCAGGTGAGAGCAAGACATAATGAAGACACTCACCCCACCTTCAGTGATTTGTCTTTCACAGTTCAATTCTGCCATTTCACAAGCTTGCTGGCTCTAGGGTTATGTGTCCTGGCAAATTGTTGTCTGTCACCTGTTAATGTATTTCCTCACTTACCTGATTGACAAATTCCCTGCCTTGGCCATTGATTTGTGAGGATACACATGAATGTCTGATGAATTCAATCAGAGACCTTCAACACTTTTGGGTAGTTTATCCTGTAGGGGTTTATCTTTAGTCCATTTTGAGAAGTAATCCATAGCTGCTGCCAAATATTTGTATGTGTCAGGGTCAGCAGTGAGAAAACAAATATCACCATTAATTTGTGCTATCTGTACAGTTCCTATCCTGATGACCCTGCTATGGTGCTCTACTGGATCACATTGTCTACGTCCAGCCAAATCTGACAGGTGACAGGCAAGGTTTGCAGGAGTGTCTCCCATTTACTGGATTTAGCAGTACCAATGACAGTCTCCCCAGGCTACACAGTAGTTCACAGTTATAACAATTTAAGTAGATGCTGAGCAAAGGGAGCCCATCCTCGTATCCATCCCTGCAAGGAAAATCCATGGGGTTTGTATGCTGCACCTGTGTATGCAGCAGTGTTCATTAGCACAAATAGTTCTGTGCCAGTCTGCTACACAGGCAGTTTCCCCCTCACCTTGCCTGACAGACAGCTCAGACAGGCTCAGTAGAGCTCAGCTTAGGTTTCAGCTCCAAGATGAAGGTCAGTGCACGAGAACTGAGTCACAGGATGGGAGAGGATAGGAGAAAGGGGAGAATCACTTAGCAATATCAAGTCTCTTGTGTGCTACACTTGTTTTCAAAATATATCTACTTTCTGTGTTAAGAAAGGGACCTCAGTTTATAAGCCAAACATTTCTTCATCTGCATGAAACTGATTTTTTATATAATCTCTCACTCAGATCACGGTGAACATCAGTATGAGGACACTACATGTCAATCTGTGGGACTAGCAACAGCTCAAATCAATTTAAATATTAGTCAATGCCATTCCTGTAGTATCAAATATAAATAAATATAAATAAACCCTTCTTGCTCATTTTATTGCTCAGGAAACCTCACTTTATACATAGCAATGTAAGAACCTGGTGACTTCTGCTAAAATAGCAATCCTTTTGGCATACCATTTACTTCAAATTATTCTGCCTAGGCAGTAACTCCTGGATTCCCTTGGGACCCTTAAAGCCCTCAGTTTTTTGGGTGAGCTCAGTCTAGCGTTGTTGTAGCCTGGGTCAGTTCTGCCTTTCCACTGAAACGGCAGCTTTAGCAGGCCATGAGCTCAAAACTGGACAGATTTCCTCCAGCCATAGCGAAGTCATATGGTGATGAATTTGAGTAATAAAGCTATCCCAATAACATAGCACTAGGATGTGCTGTCTGTAATTATATAATTCAAAACTAAAAACAATGTCCATTCAAAAAAGTCACCATTTTTCTGCTTTCCAGCCTGAATCATTTTCTTTTGCTTTTTTTTTCCTGGTCAGCATGATGAAGGATTTCTACTCTCTTCAGGAGCACATCCTGCAGTTTTCACATTTAAAAAGCTTCTCCCTTCCATAGAAGAGATGGAGCAGGTCCTCACCTAAGCCTACTGATGACAGATTTACTAGATCTGGAAGGGTGCAGAATAGGCTGTTAGAATAAAAAATCAAGCCAGATTTTCTGATCTGATCAGACAGGAGGAAGAAACCCAGGAACCTTAGCTTATTTGTTTGTTTGTTTTCTATTTAAAGTGTTATTTATTTTTTATTCTCATGAAGCTGAAATACTAATAGTGGGAACATTAACTGAAGCCAAGCATAGTGTGAGAGCAGATGCTTTCCAAGCCTTTCCATACAGCTTTGCCAATCCTTCACAGAGCAGCTCTGGGTTACCACACTTCTCTCCATTTTTGTTCTTCTTTTCAGCAGCCAGAACTAGCCAGAAGAGATTGAATGATGGCTTCATGATTTAAAGGAATAATCAGAAATACTAAAACAAAGATTATTGGGCATATTTTCTTCAGCAACACAGGCAAGAATAAAAATTGTTTATTATGTGTATGTGACTAGGCTATAAAATGCACACCGTGAGAATATGAAGTAAGGATAATTTCAGGTTTCAGTAATTTTCCAGAACTTCAGAATTCTCTCAGCCCCAAGAAGCAAGGATTTCAAAAGATGTTATAGTTTATAAGCTAAGCCTGTGTTTTGAGTTACACTTGCAAACGAATTGGCAGCCAGTGCATTTTAAGATCATGTTTTCCTCTTTGCAAAGGACCCCACAAGATAAATGCATGCTGATTAGCACACCCTGAAATAACATGCTCTAGCTGTACTAATTGCTACTAATTCCCATAGTGGGGAGGGGGACACACAGTACAAGAATGCAATCCTGTGAATTGGGCCCCACAATTTCCAAAGTATGTTAAGGCTCTTGAATGCATCCAGGGAAGGGCACCAAAGCTGGTGAAGGGGCTTGAAGTTCTGTCCTATAGGGAGCGGCTGAGGACACTGGGTCAGTCTAGTTAGGAGGAGGCTGCAGGGTGACCTCATTGCTCTCTACAGCTTCCTGAGTGGGGAAAATGGAGAGGGAGGTTCTTCCCATTCCTGACAGGACACCACGGGGCGTTCCAAAACACTGTGACTCCTGGCAAAATCTGTGCATCCTATTGCTTATGGCTGTCCCCTGACACCACAGGGGATGAGGATGGCAAGCTCTGCAGTGATTCTCACATTCCCTTGGTCTTGCCACTGCCATGCAGCTGAAAAGGCCTCATAACCTCAGGCACCTCCAGGTGTTGGTGGTTCTTCTCATGTCAAGCAGCCTCATGCAGCCCCCAGCCTTGGCCCTTGGTGGCCATGCCCTGGACAGAGCTGCTGCACTTCTCTGTAGATTCGTCTGTATGTTCAGGCCAGGCATATAAGGGCATTTATAGCACAGATTTTCATTTGGTTGTGGGGATGTCGGAGATACAATAAAGGGTTTGCTTCTCTATGTGAACTTTGCGGAGACATAGAGAGCATGTGAGATTTCCTCACCATTTCCTACAAAGCACCAAGTGACATTTGCTGCTACACTGATGATGGTGAGGCCTTCCTCTTGGAAAAAAGCACTGAATTGGCTTGTGTTCTTGATCACCTTTTTCCTTGTGCTTCAGTAGCTCTTTTCTTCCTTTGATGCTCATCCTTGCTATCTTTCTTGAAAGTGATGGTTGGTCCTTTGGTCCTCCTAGTCATCTCCTTTTAAAGGCCCTAATCACCTTAGTCTTTGTTTGCCCCCATCCAAATGGAATTTATCTTTCTTAAACAAATGAGAAATATACATGGTGGCACAGCTGAGTTCTCACCAGAGCTCACAATGCTTGCCTTTCCTACGGAAATATCTTTCCTGACACACAAGAAAGCAATTGACTGTATTGTATTTGTGGCACATAGTCATCCTGTGATCTAATGTGTCCAAGAACATTTGCCTACTCTGACATTGCCAAACTAGCAGAAGCTCATGGCACTCCACCTGACATTGCCTATTTCTATAGCGCAGTTCTTCATGCATGGTTTGTTCATCAGGCTTCTCTCAGAACTTCAGCTGGGATGCAGTGTGAGGGTCGTGGAAACATACCATGAGATAAGGCTTTTTCTGGTTCATGGATGCCACAAAATCCAGAATATAATATGAATAATGAATGTATCTTTTGGATAAGGCAGGAAGCCTACATATGACCACAAACCTCACTGTTTCACACATTTGATGGCACCAAAGCATGAAGTGTGGAGGCTGAGAGATGTACTAATGAGACTTTCACCCACCAGTAGCCTGCTGGAGTCCAGCTCTACACAGGCATGGCCAGCAGATCCAGCCCTTAAGTCTTATAGAGTCCCAGGGACTTCATGTTCATCATGAAAAAATGATGCATTAGAAGTATGATCTGGAGGGCTGCAGGGGGCAAGGGAGGGGGCTACTCAGATATATCTGCAGACAATTTTTGTGCTACCCAGAAGCTGAGAATATTAGTTGGTTTTGTACTTGACTGATGAAGAGCAGGTTGTTCCAGCTGAAGCTTCAACTTTCACTTTTAAATTTGTTACACTAAAGTTTAAAAAAAAAAAAAAGGAAGCAAACTATGCATCTGTTATATACTGTTGCTCATAAGTTGCAAAGGATGCCAAAACCATGTAATCTGGTAAAAAAAAAGAGATAAAACCTCTGATAGAGATTTTTATAAATCTCTGAGTCAAATTACTGAACTATAAATATGCAATACACATATTATTGTGTTCATTTTTTAGTTCAGTGAGGTTTTTCCATGTCAAGCAATCTCATCTAAAAATTTGGCTCAGTCCTGATCCTTTAAAATTCCTCCAGCTCTTATACATTAGCATTTTCATACTTTCTATTTATCAGTATGCTTAGAATTGTTGCAGCGTGATAGAAAGAATTATTTTTGAAGACATAAGTAAGCCTGTTATCCACATGAATAAGGAAGATAATACGGTGAATCTCTCTAAAATGCAGAGCCTTAGTGTACAATCAGTGTATTTCTTTCATGTTTATTCCTTTGTCACATATTCATTTGAGAGGGTTCCACAACATGAGCAGTACATGCCATGAATTGGTTTGCCACAAGTTTATCCTTTCAGCACATCTTATTTCCCTGGTAAGGCAATCACTGCATTTTGGCAGATTTTTATGCATTTAATAGCTTCATTCTCTTATCAGATATTCATTTAATTGGATTTCAGAATGGTTCCACATAGGATTTGGATAAATGGAAGCATAGGTTGCAACCCATGTGTTCCTTAACAGAAATTCGTGTAAGTTACTTCAATTGACATTTAATACACAATTACTGCTGTGTAGTTTATCTGCTTGAGTGTTGCTTTTGACGACAGGACCAGTTTAGGGTATTAATGTCCCTGTTACTGGAGTAAGCAGACAGTAGGCTATAAAGGTGCTGGACTACCTCCCTCAGCAAAGTTCAGCAAAACAGGTTAACTGAATCTTAATAAACTTATTTAATAATCTGTTGGTCCTCAAGTCTTCTAAGTCAAAGGTGGCTAGCCCTTGGAGTTACAGAGTGCCTCTCTTTTCAGGATAAATTTAACTCCTGTTTTACCAGAAAATAAATACACCAGGTTCCACCTTCAGCAACAGTCATACTCTACCATCTTCTGTTAATATTTGAGATGTGAAGTGGCCTTTTTCTGTTCTCCTTTGCATGTCTCTCCCTCTGCAGCATATTTGTGCAGGGTGTTTAAATGCTGCATCTATTTCATTTGGGTTATTTTGCTGCTGCTTTTTATTTATTTTTTAATGAAGCTTTTATGAAATTCTATATTGTGCATTTTTCTGCCTATTGCAATTCCAAGTGCATTTATTATTAAAGTTGAATAACTTACTAATGAAAAAAGACAAGAATTCAGCTGCAGGGTACTTTGTGTTTGGGATATTCATCTTGCATGGTTATCCCTAGATACAACAACACATGTTCATAGACACGTGCCCACTTGCACACACAGACACAATACCCACTAGACTATATCAGAACATAATTTTTAAATTTGTCATTTTAGAAAAAAACATCTAAGTTTCTTTTAACATATCTCTGAGCTTTCCCTGAATACTTTATAAGCCAAGATTCAGCCTTAAAGTAAGGTGATTTGCCAACATTAAAACCCTGTGAAAATGGAGAGCTTTTTCTACTTTGGTGTTGCACAAATGTAACTAAGGAGCTTCATGTGTCAAAGAAGGATTAGGCCTTCTGTGGTTTTGGTTTTGATTAAAATCATCCTTGTTTAGCTGTACAATATATTTATGAAGAAAAAAAACATGAAAGAAAAGAATATAGTTTGAACATTAGGAAATTGAGGCAAATAAAAAGGTTAAAGAAAACTATTTCATAAAATGGCATGTAAACATGTGGAATACGTTACCAAAGACAAGAGAGGTAACTTAGAACATATGTTTATGAATCAGTATGTTCAAAAGAGAACAAGATGAGTTTCTACACAAAGAGAGAACAGAGTGTGAGGAATGCAGGAAATTAGAGATGGGGGGGAAAAGCAGAAAGGTTGGTTTTATGAGGATTAGTAGCTTTTAACAGAGCAAGGCTGTGAGCAGGTGGAGTTCCCACCCTGGTCTGAATGGCACATGAGCAAGCAGTTTGTACTTCAAACTGGGGTGAGGAGGAAAGTCTTCAACAATAGTTAAAAACTAACAGCTAAATATAAAGTTAACAGCTAAATATAAACTCCTGGTTAAGATCTTTAATGATCTTAGAGTTTTACTATCAGCATATCTATCCCAGAACATTTTTTCTTCTTTTAAACAGGGTGCTCCTGCCCTTACTGTTTGATAAAATTAAGAAGTCACAGTCAAAAAGCAGAACTGACTCAATGGATTCACAGACAATAAACACCTGGTAATTGAAGACCTTGACTTTCTACTATGCCCTTTCTGCAAGAGAGCCAAAAGTAAACCAATCACTTTAGGTGTTCTCTTTTCTGCACAATACTTTCAAGCCCCCATCCGAAAGCCCTGCTCTACACAGCCAGTGGAACACCTACATGGCATTTGAGGACACATCATGCCTTGAGGTCATCTCAGAGGACAGCCAAAATATGTCAGAAGAAAGTCATAAATCCAAACTTGACCTAAATGATACTCCAGTATACACAAAAGATGGTTCTGAAAAGCCTTTCTTCACCCTGATCATCTGGTTAAGTTTTGCTACTCAAAAGAACTCATTTCTGGAAAGGCCTCCCCAGGAATATCTCCTGCACCCCTGGCAGATCAGTCTGCTTCCCAGAAGTTTCAGATTCTCTGACTGTTCTTGAGGAGGGTCTGTTTTTCTGGGTGAACATGATGGTAGCAGGCACTATAGGTAGGAAGAGTGCTCCCCTGCATTCAGGATGTGCATCTGCATCCTTTTACCCTCTCCTTTAGAAGTTCTATATGCTTTAATAATTTTCCACAATAAAGCCTTTGTTTTTCTCTCTGAGTGACTGTCAAGCCAAAATGCAATAAATGGGTATGTTTGTGTAGCAGGCAACTTCATAGCTATGTATTTCTTTGTGGGAATACATCCTAGATGATGTATTTGAGCTTTGACCAGCTCAAAATTTTTAGCAGTTCCTTTAAAAAAAATCTCTCATGTTAAAATAGGGGGTTTTAATAAACCAAATATCATACCTTTTTAGTTACTTCAAATCTTCTATTAAAAAAAAAGATATTTTTCCCATGGCATTGATTCAAAATAAAGATTTCAAATTTCCTTGTAGGAAAAAAAAAGCAAGAGAAGCCTGCAGAAATCAAATTCATGGTGGGTAGGTATGTAATCAGGCAAATCGCTGGATGAGTGAAGTTCACAGTATGTGTTCACTATCCCCTGTTCAGGCAGCAACACAATATGGCATGTGAACGTGTACATGGACTGACAGAAACACCAAAATACCATGCAGGGCATGCAGAGGATCACCAGGAAATTCTGCACTGTTGAGGAGTGATGCTGTTGAAAGGCATTGCCCTGTCTGCTCCTACACCAGGCTTAGCCTCTTTCAACATCAAATCTAATCACAGCAAAGGAGTTTCTCTGCAGATGGGGGAGGCCACGCTCCCTCCCTCCATCCTTCCACCACTGTGGTTGCTGTTTGCTCCCCTTCATCCGCCTGGGCTCTATTAAGCCTCAAAATAACATCCTTGTACCTGTTGGTGGCATCCAAGGGGAAAACTAACATATAGACTTACAATGTCCCTTCATTATAAATTGTATGTGATATAGTAGCTTTTCTTTTACCCCTCCATTTTGTTGCAGGAGGTGGGATGCTCTAGGACTGGATGCTTTTGTTCAGTGGTGGTTTCCTGTGCTGTTAAGTGGCAGCAGATGGTCGCCCCGCAGTGAGATGAGCCCTGGCCATGGTCCTACTGGCAGGGGCAAGAGCACTCAGCTGTCCCTTGCATCCAAACTGGTTTTATCAGGAAAAGCTGGAGAACAAGATAAAGAATCAGATTTCACTAAAGCAGCTCCCCCATCCCCCCGCAGCATCTGTCAGGGCCTGCTGGCTAAAACCCCACCACCCTAGGAGGGCTTCAGATACCAAGGGAGAGGGTGTGCTGGGCTGTGCGGTGCTCACTCCTGCTCTGAACAATATGGTTCTTGCCTTATGTTGCATTACTATGGATGCACAGTTTCCATGAAAGTGTTTTATTTTTTCATGGCCACCTGTCCTTTGCAGATCTCCCTTTGCTTTCTGTGGAGTGAGATTTCAGAGCTGTGAACGTCTGTTATAATTTCGTTTCTGACCTTCTGCAATTCGCACTTTTCTCTCTCTGATTCTCATGTTAGATTTATTCTATAGTGAAGGTTCTCTTACATTTTAACAATAGTTGAGTTCAAGTTTGCTTTGTGTTCCTCTTCTGAGTACGTACTTTTATTCCCTGGCTTATGTCCATTCTTTTATAGCACTCAATGTTAAAAGTTTTCTTATCCTTGCTCCACATTTGGTTTCTAACAGCCTTATTCTGGGCACTGTGTTGACACGACAAATTCCTTCCTCTGGCAGTCATATTCCTGATAACATTAGATCTAGAGCTCACCATCTGACTCTGTGAGCTCAGCTCTTCCTGCTACACAATGCACTCCAGCAGGACATCGTGCAACACAAAACACAATTTCCATGGCATTCTCCCAAGATGTGGTGCTGGTTTTCTCTTTGGCTTATAAGGTAAAGACCAAACAAGTTCCCCTACCAGAAATATCGCTAAATTGATCACTACTATATCATTATTGCAAAGTGATCAGTCAGAGTGACAGATGGCTAATTGGCAAGTACAAGTGGTGCCCCCAACTGTTCCCTGGAAGAGTCTTGTTAGTAACCCCCACCAACACCAGAAAGCTTGGATCACTGAGATGGGAGTGACTGCAAGTTTAGCGGGGGCACACAATAAATTAAATCAGAGCATTTCATGTTTTTCTTTGCTGTGTCTTGGTCATTAATGTTCCAAGCTAAACAATGCTGTTTAGAGATAAGTGGTCACTGAAGCTGCCTGGCATTGTCCCCTCCTTGCACTGTGTAAGGCCACAAACTATCCATTTATGCTACAAACTTCCCCCCGGCCCCCAGCATGTGCACTGGGAACACAGGCAAGTAAATACACCCCTGTTGCAAACTGAGACCTGACATTTTCGATGACAGCTTTTAACACAGCTCTTTGAATTTCATTTCCTGAGAAAGTTTCAGCCAGTGAAGCCGAGCTATTCATGCAAAACATATGCAAAAATGAGGCAAGCCCAGCAGATGCAATCACTTCTCAGAATATGAGCAAACTTTGGTGGAAAATGTTTGCTATTTTTTCATTATTCTCGACAGTTTGTTTCTGGGAGACCAGTATCCACTTCTGAACACAGACAGCCAAAACTTCAGGTCAAAATAATGACTGGAAGAGGCTTTGCCCACCTCCCAGAATGAACGTCTTATTTTTTTGCAGGTTCAAAAAAGTAAGGCAAAGCTTTCATGCTTCAGTTGTTTATCTGGATGATAAGTTCATTTATCAAAGAGTTATTTGCACACCATTGTTTTCTGGAGCAGAAACATTGAGATAAACCAGTACAAACAAACAAAAAAAAAGGTTGGCTTTCAGTATTTCTGTCCAAGTTCAATAAATTAAACTTGAAAGTAAAAGCATGTTCTTATGATACTTCAAGTACCATTTCTACCTGATCTTATTATGCAGCTTTTCTTTGTTGGAAGGGTGGCTGGTCTTGGAACAGGGCTGTTAAGGTTTCTCTCAAAGTTGTGTCTTAACTAATTAATCTGTACAGTCTAAAGAAGGATCCTGCTACTGCTTTAGTAGCTACCATGGAAAAAAATGGCACAGTGAGGTTTTGTCTAATGAAATATTTGCTCCTGGGCAAATGCTGTTGTAGAATTATTCTATCCTCCTCAACAGTACTTCTGATTTAAAGAAGAAGGAGTGACATAAATCTAGAGGAACTTCTTGGTCTGCACTGTAATTACTTTACATTTGCATAAGGTTATTGAGAGCAGAGGTTGGCCCATTCTCTTCACACATTTTTTCTTTCCTGCCACACCAGTGTTGCCATTTTATTGGTTTCCAATGACATATATAGAAAAACAGGTAAAATCTTTCAGTAAGGTTTTGGAGTTGCAAACAGGTATGTCATTCATCATCTGACGGAGGGGGTTTCTCAAATCACAGATGATCAATATGTGCTACCTTCTCACTGCAGATACCTACATTTTGCAGTAAAAATAATCTTATTTTATAGAGAGTAGATTGTATATATATATATATAATAATAAATATAATAAATAATAAATCTATATAGGTGATTTGCTCTTGAAAACTGAGAAAGTTTACTTTGTAATACTTTATTTGTTTTGGAAACAAATTCAAAGAACAAGGAGTCATGTAGGAGCTGGTTGAGATCAAGGTTGTATATTTGCAAGTCCATTTTTAGCTAATCAGCTGCCTCTGACTCTGCAGCATCCACATTGTCTGGGGTTATTTGTTTGTTTGTTGAATTTGGGGAAAAAATAATTGAAAATTTATTTCCTTTTTTAAAGCAGTGGAAAATGTTTTGAAGGCCAGTCTTTGTCAAGATGAAATGAAGGGTACAGATGTACCCCAGACAATGATGGTGGTGGGATCTCATCCTCATATAAAGTTTTCACTGAAAGACCAATTCAATCACTGAGAAGACATAAATTTGGGTTGTTATGATCAGGTAACAGTCAAAATCACAGTGAACAAAAAAACAGTCCTCTTCCCATTCTTCTCCTTCAGCTGTTTATTTCAGCTTCCAGTCAATTCTGATTTAAGAAGTTTCTTCTAAAGAAGTGATTAGACTGAATCATACTGTTTTGATACAAGCCTACACCTAAAAAGGTCAGCTCCAGACACCAGAGTCAAGGTCACACCAACCACAATGACTAAAGTGGCTTGAATTTGGCAGAACTCAGAAGCAATTTAAATTTTAATTTAAGCTCAGGTTCATCTACACTAGACTCCATTGCCAACTCTGAAGACAAAACATGTATCATCAAAACGTTTAGGTTAAGGCTGGATAGGGGCAGAGGAAAGTGAATCTTAGAATCAGAAAGATGGAAATGGGATTCCTTAGCCTGCAAATACTTTTAGACACCACATTTTAGCAGTTCATGGCATTTTCTCAGAGGAAAAAGTACATTTTCTTGAGGACAAAGAAAGGAAGAAAGAATTTTTTCCCTCAAAGCCCAAATTACCTGTGGAGAGACAAGATTCAAAGGAGGACTCAGTAAAAATGGTGTTATACTCGGCCCCAAAAAGAGAGAAGCAGAGTCTGCCATAAAATGGGGAAGTAGGAAAATCAGTCAGACATTCTTGCAAAAGGCCCTTCAAAGATCTTACAGACAGATGGATGGATAGACCTCTCTATATATCTCTAGCCAGATTCAGATCTCTTCTTGTTACAGTACATAGATGCACCTTAACTCAGAACTATTTGAGGTTATTTACTTTGAACAAAAAAGTGAACCCTAGATAGCAAATTAGTCATTTTAGTTGTATCTACTGGCTCATCGGCAGCGTACAAACCATAAAATGTGACTTGGCAAAACTAATACTTCCTCACTCCAAGGTGAATACACTGTGGCAATTACAGCTCCAGTTTTCCACCAACCATAAGCGTTTTTAGATTAATTGGTTCAGCGCAGTAAAGATTGCTGACTGTGACCTTTAACAAGGGTGCGGAGACATTTGAATGCCTTGAGCAGTACGCAACTTTCTCATCACTCAGAGTATTGTAATAGCAGAAATCTTCCTGCTGCCGCTCTTTGCAGACAGCTCTTCCACATCTATGCGGGAGAATGTTCTCATCAGCGAAGGAGAAATCCAGCTGCCCCATTCGTTTATGTCAATTAGTCAATCAGCAGTAACTTGTCTTCTCAGCACACTCCTCTCTCCCCTTCAAAGTGCTTCTGGGAAGGTTGTCCCATCCCGTGACATGAAGGAAGCTGTGAATAATACTAACATTTAACAAGACTGTGGCTTACATGATTGTGGTCTAGATGAGGTTCTGATAAACTGTTGATGAAATGCCCTATTGAAGTGTCGAATTGTTGTGGTATGTCCACATTATTTCTGTTCTAGGACGTCTGTATTAAAACCTGCCGTGAGTGTCTGACAATCTTGAGTCTTTCCTTTAGAGTGCTGCTGAATTAATTTCAAGTACAGTCATTGTTGTATGGTAGGAAAGCACATCTCTTTAATCAATATAAAGATTGAACTGTTTTACTCAGCAGTCTGTCTTTTGCATTTGGGCAGAAAAATGTGGACATGCTCCTCCTAAACAATACCTACGCATGCCATGCTGGGGTGCTGACAGATGGACATTCTGTATTTACCAACTCCCCCCTGTGGTTTCTTTGCTGTTGGATGTGACATTCTTCAGATGTCTGTTTTATGAATGTCAAAGACCACATGGCTATTTTGCAAAGAGTGGAATTGTTAAAGCAAAATCTTGGCCTGAATCCCTATTTTAGTTTTTATTTCCTAAGTTCTGTTATGGGGCCAGAGCAGGTCTTTCCAAAAATGAACATTCCCTGTCAGTGTGACACCTTTTAATTCCAATAATGAATAAAACTGGTCATTTTCTCTGTTCTATACTTAATGTTTTCACCTGATCTAGTTTCTTAGCAGCAGTGCCACGACAGGAGCAGGATAGGATCTTACTTGATTTATCAAACTAATGAGTTAGTTTTATTGTAAGTGATTAAATGTGTTTTACTTTTTAAAGCACAGGAACTGAAAAGAAATGCATTGTTACAATCTGAAAATAACTAGAAAGATAAGTTCATTAACTTGCCTACACTTGTGCATCATAAAAACCTTGTTAAAAATTACTCCCTAGCCTGCTGTATTAGCTTCTTTATGAGGTAATTTCTCCATACAGTAATAAGATTTTTCTTTTACTCTCCAGTGCATATTAAACCCACTAATCTTCTTTTATAAACTATAGTTTCAGCCACTTTCTCAATTTACTCACTTTAAAGATATTCTCCTATTAATATTAAAGGTAGCAAGCACAGATACGAACTTTGCAAAACAGTCTTTCAGATTTATGGCACAATCATATAACTGCATTGCAATGGCACAAAAGGGACAAAGCAGTAACTGTCAAGTATGTCTCATGACAAACCAAACAATGTTTGTTCCCACAGAATTATTTTCCCATCACATTTATTATGCGAATGAACTATGGGCGTGTTTTCCCCTTTCTGAGCATAAATACAAAGTCTGAATATTCAGTTCTCTGAGGTCTACACAATTTGCCTGGATGCAGGGGATTAAAGACCTGCTTCACCAGGGTGTTACTGCAGTTTTACACCAGTATCCACGCAACTGATTTCAAATGAATGCAGTTTGAGTAATGCCAGAGAGGAACAGGTTCTAGGTCACCAATTCTGTTTCCAATAAAGTAGGGGTAAAATTTCTTTTGAGCCACAGTGAAGCTGTACAATTGGTTGAGTATGGGCTTGAGAAGGGAAAACACAAATGGGCTATAAATTAACTTTTGCTTTTTCTCAGCAATAAAATAAGACAAGCCTTAAAATTCCAATAAATAATCTCTTCACATACCACTGATAATTTATTATTGTCCTGATTATTATTAGCATTTTTATTATCATTTGAAGTGTGGCCATCCCGTGTTATGGCTCAGGAAGCCCTGAGGTCAGAAGCTGTGCAATTATTGAACAACCAGTCAGTCCATACAGTAGTTAAGATTCGTATTTAAATTCAATACTATATTCTGCAAAGTGCAAGAGCCAGATTATCTGTGCTCCTTTTTCATCTTTTCAGCATCCTCCATTCTATTTTGATGTTCTAACAGAGGCTTCTGAGACATTGGCATCATTTCAATTAGCATTTCAAGTATCATCAGAATTGTCTCAGGATAGGGCGTTAGGTAGAGCACGGGTTATGCTGCTCAGGTAGCTGCACACCTGACACCATAGGATAACCTGCAAGCACAGGTTTTTAATGCTGCCATAATTCTAGTCATTTAAAGACACCTAACAATTAAACCATATGCAATTATACTTAGAAAAAGATGGGACTAAGATGATGTTCTCTCACACAAGACTGAGAAACTTGTTTCCTTCATTACAGCTGCACAACTCCCAGTTCCCCTCAGCACCACAGAACTCGACAGCCCAGTTTTCCTTCTGAGCATTTGGCATGCTCCTGCAGCAAGGAGCCATCCTGTTTGTTGTAGGGTTTTTCCACTATCCAGTGAGTCAGGATTTGTCAAAACAAAGCCCTCTTTTTTTCTAAGCAGATTGGTGCTGTCAGCATTTCATATATTTACAAATAGACACAGAGGCTCTTGCTGACTTCTGTGAAGAAGTTGGTGGAAAACCAAGGGATATACAGGAGTTTTGTGCTCCCATTACTAGTAAGAAGATACAGGTACTGTTGGTCTAACACAAACACACAAATTTTGGTTGCCATAATTTCTGAGACGAGAAGACTGATGCTTTTGGCTAACCAGATTTATATTTCTTCATAGTGTCACACTGTTCCTGTAAATCTGAAGTCAAGGCATCACAGAAATGCAGACCTCTAGTATGTACCAAATATGCTTTTAATTCAATAACTTCAACATAACACCAAAGTCAGTGTAATCACTGCTATGAGTCAGAGATGACTGAAGAGTTAAGGTATAATAGGACAAGAATAAGAATAAAGCCTCATGTCAGTGTAATGTTTGTATAACATCTCTACTATTTTGGAAGGGAAGAATGGCTCTGTGAAGTTCTGCCCTTTCCCAAAACACTTCCATGGATAATCTTACATATTGAAAAAGTCACTGGACTAATCCACAACATATTTGTTCAAAGTTCTCCTCTGGCAAAATTCACAGAAATTACATCATCATAACATAGTTGCTCTGAAAACAGAAGTGTATTTACAATTCTAGAGGACAGTATAGTCTACTGATCACTACTGGATAATATTTTTGCAAAGTTTTATTTCTATCCTTTAGATTTTAAACACGCATCCTAGTAATTTGTTCATGCATTGTGTTGACTTGTTATAGAAAAATGCACATGCAATCAGACTGGTGCAATTTGATACCTTGCAGCTGAAAAATTTAAAAAACTGACTTGTTGAAAACCATTGTTTAAAGATGTTCCCAGGAAAGGGGGGCAGGGAGAAAACTAACACAAGCTTATGAAATGAACATTCGAGTGTTTCCAAAAAAAAAAAGCACATGTATTCACTATTTTATATTTTCTGGAAAAATATTGCCTACATTTAATTTCCAGTAATGTGTTATTTTTGATTACACACAAGCAGATATCAGCACATTCCTGGTTTTCATGAATTGTGCTTTAAGGGGAGGATATAAGTTCTGAAAAATTTATGAACTTTTTTCACAACACTTTTTACCTCCACACTCCAGTAAAAATTTACAAATTCCAAAGCACATTTAGTTTCAATATTTCATAACTTCTTATTGTTCATATGTTTTGATAACAATAAAACGGTATTATTTATTTGGAACTGGAAAGTTCATCTGGTCCAAAAAAAATGTTTGGGTTTTTTTTTTCTAACACTTCTCAGAAAATCAGTTCGCAATACTTCTTGAGTAACAAAAGAAGTATTAACCCTTAGCAATGGCTCTACCACCTTGCAAATGCCTAGAAGAGAAAAACAGTCACAATTAAAATTTTCTTTTTCGGGAGACTAAATACATCTATTTTTTTAAATCTATGAAGACAGAGTAGGAAGGAATTCAGTGAATCTGAGTCTCCAAAACTAAATACATTTGCAAAGAGTTCTCTTAACTAATCTGTCATTTAGTTGTGAAAGATGCTATTTTATGATAGTGGCAGGGATAGAAGCACACAGTGATATGCACAAGAAATGTCTCATTTTCACATGTGCCTGGTCAAGACTGGCAATAACATTCCTTAAGGAAAATTTTGCCAAAGTACCAATTTCCCAGTTCTAAGGTGAATTATGAATCTTAGTTCTTTCTTTGGAGAGAAAAAATAGCCTTGAATTAGTACCAAATCTAAAACTCGGTGCAGTTTCTCACAGAAGCACCGTTAAAAAAAGGAAAAGACTCATGCTGCTTCAGAGAGCTTTCACTTGCACCTTTTCCATTCCACACAAAGAGCTGAAGCAGTTCTGATGTAAGTAACATACGGCTAATTTGCTATATTTATGTCACATTGATATGATACTGACAGTATTCACACAATGGAGCCATTATCTGTTAAGACATATGTCTTCCTGGTGTCTGGGTATGTGCAAGGGTCAGAGGAGAACCTGGGCTTTTACAGACAGTTTGAGAAATTCAGCATCACAGAAAAGTGGAGAGATATAATAGGCAGAATTATCTTTGCCCAGTCAGAGGTCATGAGCATGATTTTCAGACATTTAGCCTCATTTACACACAAAGATAATGAAGGTGCAAATGCTCAGTTTTATTTCCATGTATGGGAGATTCTTTAATGTTTACTGATTCGGGGAAGATTGAAGGAGATTTGCTTTGGCCCTTCCACTGAAATGGGTATAAATCATGGTTAAAGCTGTATTCCTACCAGTGGCATAGATCCAAACCAACAGTCAGGTACAAAGACCACGAGTTCAGGCACAGGGATGCATAATCCACATAGGGGTCACAGAAACACTGTACCTGAATGATAACCCTTGTCAAGAAGAGATGTATTGCATAGCAGAGTTTAAATTTCTGTCCTTCCCACCTTCATTTCCATATTCAAAGCTGTACTTCTCAGCTGAGACACAACACACTCACAAAGTAATCTACTAGACTAAACACCATGTCTCAGTGACCTGTAAGAAGTTAGCTGAGTTACATTAATGGGTGATGAGCCTACTTGACCTAAAGCACAGATGTTACTTTCTTTCATACTTATGTCCTGTATGGACATCTTTTTAAAGGACCAAACAGTTCCCAACAGAATATTTGTCCCAACCCTTTTAAGGTTCATTCACATTTATTTTCTTTTATATTTTTTCACCCTTGAAGGTCATTTCAAAAAAGAGATCAAAAGGAACCTTTTCCATTCCTCCTCTGCAGGCAGCCAGAAGCAGATTAACTACTAACAGAGAATTCAATATATAAATCTGAATTACTTGTTTTACACAGCAGTGCAATGCTACTGTCATATGTTTCGTTTGTATGCATTTAACTATCTCCCCTAATTTCCTTCCCAAAATGACTCCTTGCTATTCTTTCCCCAAAATAACCGCTTGGAAGAAATATTCTGCTTTGACATTTATAAAAATGTACCTTGAAGCTGAATGAGCAACTCATTTTACCAAAGAAACAGAATCTGTGCTTATAAGATCCCATAAGAACAAAATGTGCACCCAGAGCTGGCTGCCTTTGCCCCAAACAGGAGTTAGTCCCTGTAATCTTATTTCTCCAGAATTCTTCCTAAGACAAAACCGAGCCTGAAGTTGTAATAAGACAGATTCAAAACGTGCTTTCCATGAGTTCTTGAAGTAACTGTTCAAAACAAACAAAACCTTATTCATCTGTCAAAAAAAATGTGGCCCTCAAACAAAAAGAGTTGCATTCACAGTTAGTGGGAAATTCAGAACATTTCATTAATATGTCTTTTTACTCTCTTATCTGCTATTTAAAAAAAAATAAATAAAGAACCATTTTTTCTAATTGGGCCACAGTTTAAATAACATTAGTAGCTCTTGGCAGGGCTAAATACCATTGACTACTGTGCCCTTCAGCAGGTGAAATTGTGAATCTTCTTAGTTGTGTTGCCCTATTTCTTTTAAAGTAGAGACTGGGGAAATAGTGAGGGCTCCTCTTGAAAAAAAAATAATAAAAGAATGTCTGAGAAGGATTCTGTGAAGAAATCAGCTGCTTATATATCCATTTTGCTTCAAAGCTGTAAAAATAGGATGTTCGCTTCCTGACCCAAGTATGTAGGGCAGAGAATAGAAATGGGAGACTTTTTCACACTAAAAAGAACAGTTAAGAAATAGATTGGCAGTCTCAGAAGGCAAAGTGATTATCAAAACTTGGAGATAACTTTCCAAGTTGTTATACACCTAAAGAGGGTCTATCAAACGATCTGCTCCTGCCCTAGACACCTGAAATTGAACTTTCCCATTGCACTACCCTGGTACTGTGAGTGTGCCTTCAATACATCAATCAGAGCACATATTATCTCCAGACTTCTGAGTATTTAGGTTGTCTTTATTGAAGACAATTTTCACTTTCCACCATTGCTGTTTCAATTAAGAGTGCATCCCTCAACTGCAGGGTCTAGCAGTGAGCCCTCTGACTTATTGTGCAGATTTGATGCTATCTTTTTATTTTAAAAAACAAAAAAGTATTCCTTTCTCTATCATGTAGTAAATGTTTTCCGGCAATGTAAACCATGCAAGACCCTTCCTTGTAGAGCCAGCATGTAGCACTCCAAGGGACACATGGGCCAGAGACTCGATCACTTCTATTCGTATGGGATGGGCTTCAGTGTCACAGCGTGGCCAAACATGACTTTAGCTTGCACAAAAGAAAAAGAAAAGATTCTCTGAACACCTATTTTATAAAATGTGACTTTTAGTGAACTATTCTAGACTAGATTCACTTTTAAGGGAAGGGCAAGGGGGCAAGAAAAGGTGAAGAATAATTGGCTGCTACTTCACTTCCTGCCACAAAATAATACTTGTATAAGATTCACAGGTCAGGGCTCAGAAGAAAGCAGTCTCCACCATCCCCTACTGAAAATCTGGGCAAAGAGTAAGGTTACATTATGGTTACACCAAGGCAATGTACAGGTAATGCAACCACTCCAGGGAGGGGGACAAGCTGTTGGGCTACAAAGAAGAAGCTGGGAAGTCCATGACTGGCAGTCAGAAGGAGAAGAGTCTACAGTTATTCTTACCACCACAGTCCAAAACAAACAATGTCCCCTGGAGTTTGGAAAGGTTAGATGTTGCTTTCCAGTAGGGCACCAAAGTCCAACTTCTACCTGAGCTCTACAGACAGAGTTTGGTCAAATAGTGTAATGAATGAGGAACGACACAGCTGGAGAAAAATGGAAGATCTGGTTTTCCTTATATAAATGGCATTTTGGTTTGCTACTTTGTAAGTGGTGTTCCAAACCAAGCTGTGTGTGACATGAGGCTGAACTGCAGCCTGCCTTTAGTGAGTTGGAGCTTTCTGATGCATTGACTCCCACCTGTAGCACCCCTCACTCACTACAAAGCCCTTTGCTTTCCATTGTTTGTTGAATCTGACTTTCTCACATCTCATGTAGTGGAGTTGAACTTGATCTGTTGAAATTAATTGGAATACCTTCGCTCTGTTATATTTTCTCTGGTATTTTAGTTGGAAGCATGACTCCCCAGCACAACTACAGGTGTATATGTCTACCCCCACTGTGACATAACAGTCTGAGAAGGTGTCTAAGTAGTTTTGATTTTCAGTGAAAGTAGGTCACTAGGAAATCTGGCAGTATTTGGCACAAGCTGCAGAGTATGTTATCTGTGTTGTGAGGTACTTAGACACGCTGAGAAGACAGCGACAAACTGGTACTTTGTCATGATATTATTATATAGCTTTGGCCAATCTAAAGAGTCCATCAAGACAACACTTCCAGTAGTATGAATGTTTCTTCATGGAAATACTGCAGTCAGGCAGCAATGCCCACAGAAACACTCAGTGCTGGCTGTGGTAGACAAAGACCATGGTTAAACTAGGTCCTAAAGCAGTCTCTGCCAGCGAGGGTGCTGAGAAGCCTTGACTGTATGTTAATTTTTTCTTATTTTTTCACAGTTACTTTGTGGAGGATCACACCAATTAAATATCTTTCCTTCTGTACCTGCACTGCACCTGAGACACTCAACATCTGGTATTGAATCCCAGAGCCGCAGAATTTTGATAGAAAATACTTGACCTTATCAAAGTGGCAATAGGACTGAATTTTCAGCATTTTCTAGACTTATATGTATTAAATGACATTACTAAGATATCTGGTGCTTCTACTGTAAATAATATTTGGATTAAGCGAACATTAATAGCTGCTAAAAATACTTCACTAAGGCAGTGAGAAAGTGAGACAAATCCCTCTATTGCAGAATGGACAATATTCTTATCCAATTTAGCAGCAGAGGAAGAGATATTCTCTCATAGTGGAAAGGAACTATTTTTAGGAAGCATGGGGCCGCTTGTGAAGAGATAAAGCACAGGTATAAGTGTAAGAGGTTTAAGCTTATTAACAGGGTGCATTTAAGATGACAAACATGAAATTAATGCTTTTTTTTTATTTTATAACTTGAAAACTAGTGCAAACACAGGAAATATCATATATAAATTAGACGTGTTCCTGTAAAAATGTACACATGCATTCCTGTAAACCTGCACGCATTAGCACACACAGAAGGTTACTGTAACAGAAGTGGTACAGTTTCATCTGGACCTTACACTGGAAGTACCATGGGAAGTCCCATTACAGCCATCCGTCCCACAGATAGGATCCTGAGATGTGGTCCTCCAGCAGCCAGCTACCAGCCTTGCTCTCAGAGAGAGAAGATCTGGGGTGTTGAGCCAATGACTAGATAATCAGTGTCTACCCAACTACACAACTCCCTCTTTAGAAATCAATTTAAGAATGTCTTGCAAAACTGATTTCTCCATGTTTTAAATTATTGTCTCAGCAAAGACTTGAACCAATCTATAGGGAGCATATGTCAACTAAAAAGTGCTATAGAGGGACTAGATCCAGTAGTTGGATATTGCAAATTTTTTCATTTAGTTGCACTAAAAAGAATAACTTAATCTATGGTAACACTTATATTCATATTTGCGCCAAAGCATTGTTAATTTTGAAAATTCAAAAATCACTCTCATTCCCCATAGACATTGATGCTTTTGAGGAAAATTATTTTTAAATTTTAAATAAAAAATTTCATCTTTTTTTGTTTCTCTTTTCAAGTTGGGTCTTTGCGATACATGCTTTCAAGTCTTCTCCTCAATCAAAAAGAACTGAAATTTAATTTTTGTTTTTCTTAATGGAAACTAAGACTTAAATAATCACATAGCTTCAACAGTTGGGGTTTTAAGGAAAACACCAAATATTCTTCAATGTGCAATAATATAAACTTGAACAATGTTTTTCAAAGTCTGTCTCCGATCCAGAAAATCTAATGTAAATTTGTTCAAGACAGAAGTCACTTTCCAAAGGGTGTTCCATACAAAAAAATGACCCCATACTTGTTGCTAATTGTTATTTGTTCCATAGCCTTTTCTAATTAGTAGAGTTCCTTCAATTAGCAGCTGGAATTGGTTTGCATACATCCTCCAAATTGCTGTAATCAAGCCTCAAACTAGAAGCCTGAAAAATAGAGGGTAACAAAGTGGTAATAGAGTGATTGCTGGTGACTGGCTCTACACACAGCAATAGCCAGACCTGCACCTCACAAATCCAGACATACCTTTTGCATCCCAGCCAACTTGTATATGTTGTGTTGTATTTCTCCACTCTTTCACATGTTGCTAAAAGAAGTACTAGGTCTACAGCATGACAGGTAATATGGATTAGAATAAGCCTTCTTTTCCAGGTAGCAATTCCCAAAAGAGATACTCTATTCCTTTAAGGAACAGTAGTAGACATAAGTGTTACTAATGACTCACTTTCCTTAGCCCATTTCCAGGATTCCTAATGAAGTGCCACACTCAGTGCTCAAACACATAGAGCAGGGCTGGGAACTTGGTTCCTTTTCATTCAAAACTCCCTTTGATAATAATTGAACTGTTAACTAATTAGTATAAACTCTGTCTGCATGGAAAAGAATGATCAAAATGATCAAAATTTCAAACAAAAAATCCCTAAAGCAAATATAAACAAAGGCAAAAATATCTCTCTTTTTTCTCTTTTTTTTCATTTTTTTTTTTTTGACAGGAAACAGCAAATTCTCGACCTATGGAGAAAACCACTTGACAGGTCTTTACCATCATGTCAATTCAAATTGGATGCACTGCAGCTTTTTGTGAACAGTCCAGCAATATAATATGTTATACTTGTTAGACCATTACATCAATTGGTATTAATACTGTTTCATAGGCATGTCTGTCCTATTCAGTCAGTTCATGAATGACAGCCAGATAGTAATTTTGTAGTAGTTTACATCAAACAGTTCAGAATAACTTTCCCCACTGTTTGGTCAGCCTGCTTTTCAGTCCAGGAACTGACAAGCATCAGCACAGCCAGGCTGTCAAGATCTCAGTTACCATTTAGAGTTACATAAGCTTTGCAAATAAAGCTCAGGAGTCATCAGGTCCAATAAAAAATTGCAGCGAGTTCCACCCAGACCTTAACAGTGTCAGCCATTGCACAAAAAGAAATATATGCAAAAGCATAAATAAGAATGAGGTTGTGTGTAAAAAAGAAAGTATTCAGAGGCACTCCTGCTTGAATGACGAAGATTTTGTAAATGACAGGAGTATCAGATGAAAAATAAAATAAGGTTAAGTACTGCTATCAAAAAAAACCAGTAATGAACTCTGAAATTCATAATTGTTGGTCTTTGTGAGTTTTTGTCCAGTCCACAGCAGACCTGGGAACAGCCATGAACCATGACAAACTAAATTCAGCGTGGAAATTGTACTGAAACAAGGTTTTATTATTTGACTTTGTTCCTCTCCCTTTGTTCATACACCAAGTCAGGAGAAACTGAGTAAGAAGAGAGCACCAAAACAGCAAAGAAAAAATTCAAAATATTTCAAAAATAAATGGACTGTAGGTCTTCAGCTGGTTCGAATTGACTTAGCTGCACCGATTCAATTGTTCAGCATTAAACATAATAATGTTTCTACAGATATCATAGCAGGTGCGGCTGTGCCTGCATTCTTCAAAAAGGACACTTTCCAAATTTAATTTTTGATTTAGAGCAGTTAGACAGCTCCTGTTCTCCATCCAGGGATCTTGCTGGGCTGACGAACGAAAACTGCCTGCGTGAGGCTGACTGCCCTCAGTCCCACAAAGCCATCTATGTTCTCAGTTGCTCTAACTCCACTGAAGTGGATGGAGTTACAGCAATTTAGCAGCAGCTAATGAAACATGTTCACATATCATAGCCCACAAAAATTTTCATGCTGTATCTATGCTGATAAACTGTGGACTACTTGATAACACTGACTGCCTGCAAACAGTAATCACTCAGGCACCATAAGGAGGTTCGTCCTTAGAGATTTGCAACAGATTTTGCTCTTCGGTATTGAAATGCCATGAGCCTAAAAGGAGAAAAAGAACAGTAGGACTAAAGTGTGTTGGACATGCCAATAAATTAATGATAAATTATTAAAGCATGATTGGAAATATTGCCATTTTTCACAGCTGTCAGTTTAAGTATAAAAGCATCAGCACATTAAACTAGTTACTGCTTTTCCATAATTGAGACTTTAGCTTCTAGCTGTGCCCTGCAGCTTTTCATTAATCACTGGGACTGAAGTTCAAGCACAATGACAGCTTAGAAGGCATTAAATGGGCAAAGTATTTTCCAGGTACAGCTAGTAAAGGCCTTTTAGTCCTATAATCCTCAGCTAATTGTTTTTCAAAGTCTCTAAATAAAATCTGCTCATGGCGTCTCCTAGTGACAGAATTAGCAGCAGACTGGTTCTTTTTATCTTCACACTCTTTCTCTCACTAAAATCTATTGAGTGTCTATAAGTTAGCTGTATATAACAGGTGCAAATGGATTGCGATATGTAAAACTGTAACTGATATGTGACCAAGGACACATTGATTAGATTGCCTGGGAAACAGCACTTCCTGAATACTTGCTCTAATCATACCATTTAATTTGTCATAAAAGAAGCAAGATGGCATGGAAGACTTCTGCACACAGCTAGTTTCCCTTTAAACACGGGAGAAGGAAACATGCAGATTTTAAAGTTCAGTGGAATTTGCATACTCAGTGCCCTGGAATAAACAGACCTTTCTTCTGCTGTAGTAACCGTTGTAGGTTCCCCTCTTGGGTTCCTAGTATTCCCCCCTCTGCAAAGATTTGTACATCAGGACTTAATAGATGTGCCAAAACATTCTTCCTTTTGTATAACAAATTATCAACTGCACCAAGATTCATTAATTATGTCATCTAATTGGATTGAGGCAGGTGCAAAATACCTCAGATGAAGTGGTCACTGGCAAGAAGGCCTAAGCACAAGTTTTTCTATTAGAAACCAGCATGTCTCCAGACTCCTGGAATTACTTTGTACTTATTGATTAATGGCCATAATTTATTACAGTGCAGAAGATCTTGCATTCAGTTAAATGTGTGATTAATCAATTTTCCATCAAATTATGAACAGCAGAACAGTTGCGAGAAAGAAAATACCAAATGAATTTTTCCCATGGTATACGAATAGAAGGTATGAGGACTTCTGCTTGAGGAGAGCTAATAACTGTCTAGCACTTGTTTAATATTTCCTGCCATACTGATGAATGCCATCCACGTAAATAGGCCACAGGTAGCAGTGATTGAACGACCACCAAATAGGTTTTATAGCTGCCTCTCTTATATAATGAAATATTCTTTAAGCCCATCTCAAAACAATTTATTAATGCAAAATGCATTTCTGCCTTCAGCCTGAAATATATCATTGTTAAGTCAACAATATTATATTAAACCGATAACTGATATTGCAGAAGAAAAAATCCCTAGGCAATGTAGAGATGAATTTGAGATTTTTGTGTACAGAAGCTCATTTTTATTTCCATCAGAAACAGACATGTGACTAATTGATGTCACTTCTAATCAGCCAGTAATGCACATTACAAGTATAGCATGAGAACATTTGGGGCCCAATTGGAGGGGCAAAAAAATCCCATGCTATTCCTATGTCTTTTACTGAGTAAAGTGACAAGCTTTCTTTCCCTGGTGAAGCAGCATATACTGTAGAGTTTTATATTACCCTACATCTTCCATAGGCAGTTTTGCTTTGCTATCCACTGAAAAGATGCACCTCCCTCACTGTACGAGAATGACATAAAATACAATTTGACACCACTTGCTAGGAGGGAAAAATTTAAATAACTTTTAAAAAAATATGAAAAGCAATATAGAGCATTTGTAAAATGAAAGTACAAAGGATTTTTCTTAAATGTCTTTGTGATGGATAAAATTTCTATTTTCAAATCACAATGCCAAATTACTCACAGTCATTTAAGTTACAGAAAGTGCCTGGTAGACATGCAGTTGATTTTCTAAGGCATATAGGAGTAATTTCTGCTATCTTTGGTGCCTTTCCCAAGTAACACTCTAATTTCCAGGGTGGATAATAGTCAGGCTTATCCCTCTTGCTACAGACTACAGGAGATGGGCACTTGTGACTTGTTACTGTTTCATATACACAGATTTCCTTTTCTCTGAACCTATCTTCCCAACTAGGACAGGGACCTTTCTTCTCTGCTTGCTGTCTCTGTTGGCACTGCTTCTGAGGTAAGGACTTCTGTTTTTAAAATCATGACCTCCAAAATGTCCTACCAAATCCTGTAGATGGTGCAAGGAGGCCATTGAAAATTATGCTTATTTTTTTGGATGGCCAAATGTCGCAAGGTCAACTGTTCAGAAAGTAAGCAGAGAGCAACTTGAAATTGTGTTCTTTTAAAAGTTTAAGCTGTCTGTAACATCTAAAAGTGACTATTTTTGGTGACTTTCCTGGGCTTTATTGGGAACTAATTGAAAGTAATCATGCTTGGCAAACAGATGGCTATATCTCAACATCCCACCGAAATCAATATTCTTTTCTTTTGTTTGTGTCATCATAGAAAGATAACTTCAATGGATCCAAGCTAGATTTGTTGCCAGAAGGAGATGTCAGAAATTTAAATCTGAGAAAAAATATTATAAAATATGTCTTCTATTTTATAAATAAATTCTAATGCAGTATTTAATCAACAAATCATTAACTGCTGCATTAAGAATGTCAGATCTCACTTCATCTGCATGCTGGAGCATTGCCTGTGTATGTGGGAGATCTCATTTAGAGCTTCACCCACACTTCAGGAAACTAAACCTGTTGAGGAAATTCCTTTCCCATTCATGTTCTCTTTAATCATGGGAAGTGTGGGATGCTTTCCCCTACACTGTATTTTTCTGTGACATCTATTAGATGGGTGTTCGCATTCCCTGTATGTTAATGTACTGAACTTATCTCCCCTCTCCAAGGAGAGGTACCATGCAGAAGGGGATGGATGCTGGATAGTCATACAGACTCTGTGATGCATCATGTGTGTGATCATCAGGAAACATACTGAACATATTGCAAAAATGAAGAGTGGAGGTTACTGCTACCCTGGGAAAGTTTGGAATTGCATTGCTGTCTAGACGAGTGAAAAATTACTGAAGCATACAGAAGGGCAGTATATAAGGAGTACAACTGTTTCACTCTGCAAAGATGTTTACAATCACAAAGTACACAAACATATCTCTTCTGGCTGAAATGTTAGCATATGTGTGGCCACACACACACTCCAAGAAGCAAAAGTTGAATTGCAGTAACAGAACATTTCTTTTAAATACTCTGAGTACTCCCTCAGTTTCCCAATCCCCATTGATTCAGATCGAGCCCTGGGGCCAGATTTTTCACATACATCCAGCAAGATGAGAAGAAATCATCCTCATGTGCTAAGGCCTTCTGCTGGGTCTTGGGGACTACAGCCATCCTCCATGGCTCGTCTGGGAGCCTAAAAATGAGGATTCCACTGGAAAATCAGCAGCTTCCTGCTTGCTCTTCATCTTCCCTTCTCCTGAGGAAGAGGGTTGTGTGTAACTCTTTCTCTCCTCCATGGGGGACAGGGTGTGGCCTGGCCATGTTCCAAACCCTGCAGAAACCAGTGCAACCCAAGAGGTACTCCAGCAATACTTTGATCAGTGGTGTCTTCTACTGCATGTATTTAATACTCACACACTCCAATGTGCATATTTTTTCTGATTCTTTTTTTTAAACATTAATTTTGTTACTAATTAGAAGACTGTTCCAGTGAAGTCCCAAAAGTGAACTCCCTGTGAGAAAAGTCTTCTCAAGATAATAGTCATCTACTGAAGCTTCTGTAATTCAAAGTTATGGGCAGACTAAATGCTAAAATGTATACCTAAAGAAAAACTATTTAAAAGTGCTATTACCTCTCTAATAAAACTAAAAGTGTACTACCAAAAAATTGGTTTGGATCCACTATTAATGACACTGCACAGAAAGTTCATTTTGTCAACTGTAGGCATTAGTTTGTAGCATGTTCTGCACACGTGTATTTCCCTTTGGTTACTTAAAGGAATAAACAGATGTTTCTCTTGGAGATATTAACTATAAATATATTTATTTTGTTGTTTTCCTCCTATGATCTTTTATAGTTCTTCTCAAATCTTTTTTTAAAGGTCATTTAGATACTGAGGCAAAATATGTAAGAGGGTGTTGAACACAGGACTGATGTTCAGATGTGCCTCATGGCTTTCACTGGCCACTTCAGAAGAGCTGTGGGAGACGCTTCTGGGTGCAGAAGGCAAGAGATTGGGTAGTGGAAGCAGGGGGAATAATGCAGGAAAGGGCAAAGAAAAAAATACAGGTCTAAACTGGGAATCACTTTAGGAAAGGACAGGCAGCAAAATCTGATTTTGGGGATTGAATGTGAGAGAGCATGAGGTAGGTTTGTATTCGGGTGAGTAAAGCTATGTCAATAGATGGTTGGAAGTCAGATTACTTCAACCACATGAGTCTATGTGCTTTTTTTGGAGCAACAGAACTGCAGAAATCGACACAATGGATACATGGCCAGATGGGGGAAGCAAACCCTTTTACATCAGGAAAAAAAATCCGCAACTCTATTCATCAGGCAGAATGACTTCACCCAAATTTCTTGAAATTAAAACTTCAAATAAATATTCAAAGTCACTAAAAGAGCAATCTGCATGTGGTATCTCAGCAGAGTTATATCAGCACATCCATAGGACTATCTTGGCTCACATAAACTGAGAGGCTCCTAAATAAACTCAGTACATCACCTGGAGTACATGAAACTAATGTATGGATATCATCATCCATGTTAAAGCCAGAATTAATTAAGTCGTTTAAAACCCTTCTGCTTCAAAGAAGCATTTTACATATAGCTTCTTACAGATAGACAGATTCCAGATCTTAAATGAAAGTTAAAGTTCCTTGAGGAGCCTTGTTCTTGAGTAAAGACATGCATGCTTCTTGCAGTTGTCTCATGAGCTGGGAAGTAATATTTTACAACTAGGATTTCTGAAGAATGATTTCTCTGGCAATTTTTTCTGGAACTTGCCTTTGTATGACATTCGCTTAGTTGTGTTATTCTGGATGTCCATTATCATTTCGTACCAAATAATTTAGATTTGGCAACAAATCTATTTTTATTTGGCAATAAAAATTAGATATGGAGATAAGATAAATGTTTGACCTGTAGCTATTTCTAAGCTAACCTATATTTGTTGCAATTGAAGCTGATTCTTCCAATATTTGCACTCCATTTGTATTATTTGCAAAAAAGTCCTTCTCCCTTCTTGGGGACCAAGTACAAAGTAGAAGCAAAACAAGGAAAAGAAGAAGTTCTGAACTCTGTAGAAACAGCTCCTCTGTTAGGTCACAGCTTGGTCCCCAAAATACTGAAGAGGGGGAGGATGTGCTACCCTCAGGTTGGCTGATGGTCATCTCTAGGTAGGCTGGATCACCAACTTCAGCTCCTTTTCAGCACCTCCCAGCCAGTTGTGCCATGTCTCATCAGGTTCAGACAGCTGTTAGCTCCATCCTCTGCTGCTGTTCCGAGAATCTTATCTAACTTTTTCTTTAATCCTTTAGGACTTAAGCCTGTCTTTATGACATGTTAGATACCTCGCTGCAACCAGACCCCTGGAGAGAGCAAGTTCACCCATGCAGGCAGCTGCAGCCCTTGTGTCCTCAGACTCTTGCAGGGAGTCCAGTGAAGGGGAAAGGCAGCTCTGCTAACCTCATCCTGGCTCCCAAGGACTGCTGCCAGCAGAGGCTGGCCAGGGGCAGGGCTGCAGCAGCCTCTGCCTGGGCCTCTCCCCTCCTGCTCCCCTCCTGGCTCCTGCACTTTTGGCACAGGCTCGCCTGGCTCCCAGCCCCTGGCACTGGGCAATGGGCAGGTGGTTTGTGCTGCTGTGACCTTGCTCCAAGCAGACTTCTTAGCACCAGGGGTCGGCAACCCAAGGAGTGGAACTGGTCCTTGAAATGTAACCTCTGACTTTCGGGGGAGTATGGAGCCGATCACCGAGGTCTAAAACAGTCTGTCTTCAGGCGTCACGTTCACCCTCAGATGCACACAAGATGCACGTGCCAGTGCTAGAGGCCCCAGCTCTAAAGAACCCTCTGACTGCTCAGCCAGTTAAACAAGGTATTTCTAAGATAACTGGCACAGAACTAGTGAAGCATCCTGTTAAAGCGAAGGGAACAAAATTACCCGCAACTCTCTCAAAGGAGCACATTTCCCAGAGAGCACGAATTAAGGGGATAGGCCGAAAAATGGTGCATATAATAGCAGCAAACCACAAGCATGTAAATATGCAAGAATATCATTTGAAGGAAAATTTTAAGCCTCATTAGTAAATGCTTTTTGCATTACTCACTATATTTACAGAAGACAATACAGGACAGCTAACGAGGCAGAGTATATCCTGGGGTGCTGGTACACTGTGCTGTGAGGAGCTGTCAGACCAGTATCAGATCGGTTATGTGTGCTGTCCCCAGGTTCAACAGGCTCTACCAGGCAGTATGTCCTGGACTGACTGCTTGGGCAAGATCCAACACCCATTGAAGTCCTGAGGAACCTTGCCATTGACTCTGGTCAGTCCTTGCTCCCCAGCACTCAGGGAGAAAGCAGCTGCTTGTAGCATCTTCCTCAGCCTTAACACCACACTGGGTCACATGGGATTTGCCCTGGGGCAAACCTCCAGGATATAGGGCAAGAAAAGAGGGGCTGAAGGTGAGGAGGCTTCCCTGAAACTTTTCTTTCTCCATCCAGAGATGGGGGGAAAAAAGTGTAGTTCTACTAAAGGGCATATCTTGTTTTAAAATTTTTTTCACTCTTCCTTTGGCCAACAGTGGCATTAAGGAAAGTTGTTTTTTCCCCCCGCCATCCATGAGGTGTTCATTATTACAAACAGTAGGATCTCAGTCTCCAAAAATATATTTGGATCTTAAGAAGAATAACATACGGACTTTTAAAGTTTGAACATCTATTTTAAAAGAAAAATATGAGTGCGCTTAACTGTAGCTCTTATGTGAATTTTATATGTTTCATACATTTTTTCATATGGTTAATATCAGTCAAGCATGGTTGATATTCTAGTAAAGCAGTTTCTTGTTATTTTTATTCAAAATATCCTCCTGAAGGTAAGTTAAATGCTCCACAGTCCCAAATCTAAAATTAAATTTTAGGGAAAAGTCCTTTAAAAATGGCATATTGTGTTAAGCCATAGATGCTAAATATTATTCCTGGCATGACACATCACCACAAGTAACAGAATTAATTTTTCTTTTACAGAAATTAGTAATTAAATAAACATAATATAAATCCTTACAACCAAGTTTTCCCTGCAGTAGCAAAGTCTGAACTGGGCTAAAAAGACTGAGAAAAAATGTTATAGAAGAATTTTGTTTTCAATTGCGCTCAAGCTTACTTTGGGCCAGGTCACACTCCTTTTGGAGAAAAGCAAAGAGCTGAAACCTTTGGGGAGTTTCAGTTGCAAGGAAACCATTTTGGTATGGTGCTAGACAGGAAATGGGAGAACAGCTTCCTTACGGCAAGGGAAAGGCCAAAGGACCCTAAGGAGGCCACATAAAGCCTGTGCTGATCTCAGACCCAGAACTGGCTTTGAGACTAACTTGTAGACTCTGGGAAATGAGGCTGAGCCACTATCCTATGTGCAAAGGGAGATACCTGTTCATAAATAGATGTTTCTGCACATGTACCGGTAGAGACTTGTCCACCATGCCAAGAGCAACCAGAAGAAAAGTCAGAATAACACTAGGATGAAAGGGCACTAGAATAGTGCTAACATGACCTCATGGTTCTCTACCTTGCATTCTTTAAGATTGCCATTCAGCCATTTTATGTCCCTTAAACTCTCAACTGCCTGCAAACCATATTTTATCCATCCCTTATCAAACACTTTGTGGTTACACTTCAGGCCAGATCTAAGCAAAGTTATTAATCATCTGTCAAATAAAATTGTCAGTCTGCTCCATCCTTATTCTTTTTCAATAAAGATCAATTGAAACTGTACAAAAAAATGTCAACAGAGTCAAATCTTTTAAAGAAAGCTAAATGAAAGAACTATAAGCTGTGGTCCACCACACTTTAAAGTAACTTTAAGCTGTGGTTTTGGATTTGGACATATCTAAGCCAATAGGAGTGTTAGTTGTTATTATTTATTGCTTAAATGTGAATCTTTGTTTTCCTTCTAATACGCCTTATGGAAGAAAAAGAGACATCTGTGCTAAAGTAACCAATCTTTATGGGTGGGGAAGAAACCATCTGGGTTAAAGTAACCAGTCCGTGTTTCACTAATTCTAAATCAAGAAGTAATAACTACATGAAAAAAAAAAAACAATGTTGTCTTCTTTAAATTAAAGCACTGAATTTGAAAATGACTATTCTAACCTTTTGGTACAATGGCTTTGTTCACAAATATGTCTCTAAAAAAAGTCATATTGTAATGCAAAGCTGATGTGTGGACAAGCTAAATCCTTATTTCTATTTTAAACTTTGTCACACAGACATCGATTAAGTTTTGGACACATAAAAATCAGCAAGAATGGCTATTGTAGTTACAGTGCTGAAACCACTCAAACTGACTTCCAATTAAAAGTCAACAAGATTTTTACGCTGAAATTTATCAAGCATTTTTGAAAAAGTTTTATTGGAGAATTTGCCTTTCAGATGTTGTTACCTTGTTGCAAGAATCTTCTTTCCATCTTCTGTGATCTGTATGTGTGTAATTGTCCTTGTCTCATAGGGTTACCCACTTGGCCTCCAGTCAGGCAATAATTTCCTAATCCCATTGTCAATGCTCCATTTCCTTCTACCATAAGCAATGTGGCATTGACTGTCCTCTTACATGTAACAGCAAGACTGCAACCCTCTCCATAGCTCATCCCTTCCAGGAGTATCTTTCTAGCAAGGTTCCATGTCTTATACGCACTCAAGAGAACACTCAGGAGCAGAAAAGCTCTTGAGACACTTAATCACAATTCCCAGCCCAGACTGAGCCTCCCTGTACTGCCATCAGCCACAGAGGTCACTTCTGTTTGCTTCCAAACAGTGTTTTCTTCTGTCTCAAAAAGCTTTGAGTCACCTTAGCCTGTCTTTCAAGAGATTAGACCCCTTTCACGTGATAGTGTTAAAATACCAGTTTCTACCCTATACTTCCTACTTCTGTGACCTCATGTCTCTCTTCTGTTTCATTACCTTACAAGGTAGGTTGCAGAGCAGGGGATGATCCATTAATCTATGAAAATAAGTGCCTGCTGTCTAGCACAAAGCTACATTTGTGAAGACAATGCTAGTTTTGGAGGAGCAGAGTAACAGCAAAGAGATGCTCCGAAGAGGTATAAGCCAGGGTGAGTGTTACCTTCTCTGTGCTGTGAGGAGGGAAGGGTTTAAGACCAGGGTAAATGAACAACATGAGTGTTTTTCCTGGCTATTTGAAAAGCTCTGTCTGAGAACCTGACTATCATTCCTCAGCTCCAAACATACTCTTTATGATAGTGACAGAGGAACAAAATTAGCTGCCAGCTGGTGATATGTTTCTGCTTTTTGATGGCCTAAGCCAGAATTTGAGTTCTTCTTCCTCCTGAAATTGTAACTTACATATTTTTGTACAAGCACATGCTTCGGTGAAACTCTGCTTGACTGCTCCAACTTCAGCCTTTCTCTGAAAAGCCAAAGCCCAAATTCATACCTGGTATTTATTGCACAAAATTCTTCAGGAGGCAAACAGCCCTTCTATCACATTTCTTGAGGCACAAAAGTACCATGGAAAATTATTTATTAAAATGGCTTGGATCCAAAATTATGCACAAAATAAATATTCATATAATCATTATTGCTTGGCTTTGACTGCTGTTCTCAGGAGGCCATAACAACCTAACTATGACTAACCTGGCGCAGGCCTTTCATTGACAGAACTGTATGTTTGTTCTATTTTATACTGTCAGTGATGTATAATCAATTGCTGCTGCTTGATTTGTACTGCCTATGGCACTAGGGAAAATTAAAATTAGCATAAATTATAACATTTAACCTTTCAGTACTAGCATGAGATGATATATAGGCAAATGGCAGGGTAAAAGAATCATTGCCAGAATGTACCTTTCAAAAATGCATGCAAGTGAAATGAAAGAAGAACTTATGACAATGTTAATTAACATTATGGCATCTTAATGGACTCATTCCACTGTAATGTTTAAAAAATGAAAAATAAGATTATTAATCAGGTAAAATCCAACTGAGAAAAGTGCTGTCTGGATATCTGCTGCCAAATGGAGATTTTGCTATGAATCCACTGTCCGTGTGGTGTTGCCCTCCCTGGAGCTACATATCAGGAGGCAACAGCTTCAAAGGACTGAAGAAATAATGTCCTTTTCTGATGCTCTTTGGTCCTCATATTTAAAGCAAATGTTGGGACAGAGTTGGCCTTAATTAAAAATAAATGTGTTTCACTGATGCTTCCTGAGGTATGCTGAAAAGTTGGGCTAAAGAGAACGCACTTTGTTGTCAGGAAAACATCTACCTTTGAATGAACACTGTTGCAGTTTATATCTTTCATAATATAGTTCTCTTTTCTTTTTAAATATAATTTTTTCCATTTACATAATGTTTTCTTACACAGATGATTATTTCTAAATCAAGAAGGGAAAGAACAATACAATCTAATCCCCTCAGTTTTTAACAAGAGAAAATGTGATTGAAAGGTGAATATAAATAAATATAAAATTTATTCAATTTTCCACATAGTTTTATTCCTTTCATGAATGCATACAGCAGTTAAAGTATGAACCAAGTGATATAATCCCGTTTACTTCTGGAACATATAAAGGATAGCCATAAACTTAGAGAGAGACAGACAGATATATGGATGCACAGACAGGATAACATTTTCAAGGTTTCTGGTGAGAGAATCCTTGCAACAGATGTATTTTTTAATTTAGGATTTTCAGTACAAGCTTAGATCATTCATAATTATACCCTCAGACAAGGAGGGTGGTATAAATAAACTTTAATGGAAAGGAAACAGTCTGTAGAATAAGCATTTTCTTTGAATCATAACAACTCTTTGAATTTAAAAAAGAGGCTTTCCTTGAGGGATTGGGTGAAAAGCATTTAAAACATGGCAATCCTTCCCACTTTCTTCTTTGTCTGAGCAGATGGTTGCCGGTCAGAAAAGGCTAAATTTGAAAAATACTAATTTGTCAGGTTGATTCTGGCCCTCAAAACTATAACAAATGACCAGTGCAGATATAAAAACAGCAGAGGGAGGCAGGAAAGCAAACTGGTCTCTGAGATCTGGTGTTCCTACTGAAGAGCTGAAAAATTATACAGAAACTAAAAAAAGGAGCACTAGAAAAATAGCTCAAAGAAAGCAATCATAGGACCTTACTGCTCCAGACTCTGGCCATATATAGGTACTGGGACTTCCTTATGCTGGAAGCATAACAGCTTTAAGTCTCAACAGAGGGAAAAGGGGTGCCTGGATCCAGGCTCTTTTGCTAAGGGCTCTGATAATCCAGAGACAAAAGTCGATTGTGAATTCCAGAGCAGCAGCTGTGATGTTTCCATCTGGGGACCAGAAAACATCTGAATGAATGAGAGAAATGATCTAACAATCAATAACTTTTTTCAAGGCATCACAAGAAGCCTTTGAACAATATCACAAGAAGGAAAAAAAAAGAGAGAAATGCTGTTCTAATGGAGGGGAAAATGAACCCACAAACAAGACCAAATTGACACACAGTATAGCACTATGTTCACAGGAGTAAAAAGAAGAAGAGTCTGGGAACTGAGAGTTTCAGTCCAGAAGAACATTATTTAAAATGTTCTTAGCAAGCTTGACTCTGGAAAAAAAATCTACTGATTGTGGTGAGGAAGAAGGGTTGCTTCATTTATTAGAAAGCAGCAGATCTTCCAAAGTCGAGCTTCACAGTTTACTAGACCAAAATTTTGTTCTATTATGCAGACGGCTGCACCTTGATCAAAGGAGAAAGGTAAGATGAAAGATCACCTGTCTGTTCCGGGGGCAGGGGGAAAGAGTCAAAAAAGAAAATGTAAGCAGTGAACCTGAGCTCCTGGTTCTTTTTCCCTGTAGACTTTATGGGATGTCAGCGTCCAGATTGTGCTGGTGAAGTTTTATATACTACTCCTCCAAATGCAGTGCATGGGATGGTGAGCTCAGACACCTTTTCTTGTCATCTCAGACTATTCTCATAGAGAAGGTGTAAGCTGAAAAAGCAGACAAAGGAAGAAGAAAAAAAAGCCACAAAGCCTATTTCAGACCAAAGAGAGCTCAACAGTGGAGCACCCTGCAATAGGAACAGAAATCAGCTCAGGTATTTGAGGTTGAACAGAGTTCTTTTATAACTTACAGATGGCTGAAATCATTTGTAGGATTTAAGAATTTGCTGGTCTTGGTTAGTGTCCAGAAAGTCAGGAAACAATGAGAAAAAACAGCTTTTAGATGTGCTCCTGGCTTAAATAGTTTCCAGGGATCATGTTTATATGTTGTCTAGAGATAAACTTCAGCAAGAGAGAGACAGTTGCAAAGTACCTATCTCTCTGCTAAGGTGGGATACGAACTGGAGGTGTTGCTGTAGAGTAAATGAGACCTGTATATTTTTTACTTAGTGCCAGTGCCTCACTGCTTTGTGAGAACACTAAAAAATAGTTGCCCAGCCTTCTCACAGATAAGACTTCTGGCCAGATAACTACTAAAGAAGTCACAGTATCACAGGAAAAAAAAAAAAATCCAAAACAAAAACCATCCAGTAGATGTCAAAAAAAAAAAAAAAAAGGCAAAATTACTTGGCCAATCTCAAAATTCCTCAAAAATTCTATTTTATCATTACCAATATTAAACTCTTTTGGACTTTTCTATGTGATTTCTTTTTTAAATAACTGGTCCTGTAATGAGAAATGTATTTCATACTTCCACTTTTAGTCATATCACTCTAATATATTCTACTTCATTTATAAAAGGAACATATATAATGTCTAGTCCATATAATTGCACCCAAAAAAACTATGAAAGCCAAGGGAAACTTTGGGTTCTGCCAGAGTTTGCAGATAGTCTTAGGAAAATGGATTCTTCATTTAATTTATTTGCAGTCCAGCAAACTCTACTCTTCCTTCACTGGGAAATTGCATTTCTTCACGACACTGTGGATTTGCTGAAGGCTCAAGTCTTTAACATTCTGACCAGGACTTGTCATATTCAAGTAAGAGATAATTACATTACAACAGATAATTATTTCCTCATTATTTTGCACAAGTATGCAAAATAGGACGACGAGCTACTGTTTGGAGAAATAAGAAGGTCAGTTCACAGTAGCCAGGTGTTGGCAGAAGGCACGGGCTGAAGAACAAGCCCCTGGTGAGCAGGAGTCCGTGGGGTGAGGGCAAACAGGGAGGTCGATTTCTGGGCAGGATAACAGGAGCTCCTGCCTGAAGACCAGAACTGTTCTGCTTGGTAAGCATACTGAGAAACACTTCCTTGAAACACAGTTGAAAATAATAGTCCTCATATTTTATGTCAATGGGTAATTTCAAAGATAAGCCACAGCTCTGTGTGTATTTTTATGAGGGTAGGAAGCAGGGAATGAAATATTTCAGAGCACTAGAAGATTAATATTACTGTGGGATTCAAAAGTTCTGGTGTAGAGTTTAAACACTGTTGTAATGAAATTTGGTCTCTCTATGCTGTGAAATACACAGGCCCTAATTATTTCCTGACATTTCTCACACAAACACAACCCCAGAATATTTTATCACATTAAATAATTTAAAAAGTCATGGACACATGAAACACCATCAACTGTATGAACTTTAAACAACATCTTTGTGAATCACCTGAACTCTACAACCTTCCAACATCCCCCTGCTAGAAAAGCATCACTTAATGTTATGATTTTCTATTTTTAAATGTAAGGCAATTAAGAATGCTGAATTTCATCACATGGGATTCTGTGATTTTTCCAGAATGGATCAAGTCTTGGGTGTACAAATTATGTCTTACAATAAAGATATAATTCAGATGTTTAAGGTTCTGAGATGTTTAATCAATAATTCTCTGAGTACACATGTTTTTAAAGTCTATGAGCCATTACCCCTCAAAAGCTCTAAGTCTGTAGTAGGAATGTTGCTGTCTTCATGTGGAAACTCATCAATGCCTATTGACATCTCTCTGTTTAATTGCAATTTAAATCATGGTGTATTTCATTAGATCTCAAAATGGATTACAATGCTCCATTAATTTTGTAGTTATGTATGGGAAAGATCTACTAGTGACTCTATGGGTCATATATAGGCCTTGGTTTGTGAAGGGAGCTCCTATTGACATCAGTGTGAGTTCTGCATATGGACTGAAGGCATGACACGGCCCATTATTCTCAATTTTCCATAGTACAGTCTCTGAGAGAACACATCACAATAGAAATTGCTTATCTGGGATGCATCAATAAATATGTTCCAGGTTTATTTCTTCTCAAGATTGCAAAACTGCAAACATTTTTCTGTACCCCCATCATCGCACTTTTTCTAAATGATATTGTCTTTCCTTTTATTCCTTTCAGATATAGCACATAAAACCATCCTCATTAAAAAAGAATGTACTGATGAAAAAACACGTCGCTCATACTACTAGAAGAGGAGATCAACAAAAGATCTTAACTAACTACAACTGGAAGCTCTGACATTGATTTCAGATAGAAAGCCATCATTTCATGGAAGTTTTCTGTTATTCTATTTCACAATAGTGAGAAAACTTACTTTAAAAAAATCTTAGGTACATGTAGGCCTAAGATGGACTAGCAAGTAGTGGAATGAATTTGAAGGGTTTATACATTAAGGAGAGTCAGAGTAACGATGGTATAAAACTTAGTAAACAAAAAAATTGACAGAGCATCAATAGAAAAAACTGTAACACTGAGATCTTTTAAACTGTGAAAGTAAAATAGTGGTGATTCCATACTCTCTGCTATACATGTGGAGGACTGTAACAATGTTAGAAGCAACTGATGTTTGGTTAAAAACCTTTGACCCTGCAGCTTTCATGTCGTGCATCAAGAATGAACTCCAAGCACTTAGGGCTCGTCTAGACCTTGAAGACACAGCCACGGGGGAGATGTGGCAGTGCTCCCCACAAACTGTGCTGCATGCAAATGAAAAGGTGAGAATTGTGTCCAGTGCTGTATACTTCTTCGACCCCACTGCTGCCTGTGGAATGGCAAACCAGACTTGTATTCAAAGCAAATGATACATCATTCTAGCAGTAAGATTTCAGGGTTACTGAAGATGTTTAGTCCACACTCAATCAGGAGCACAGGCAGGTTCAGTTCATGGTGGTTTAGCAACACAAACAGGGCTTGATCCAAGAAAAGGAAATGTTTCAAAAGCAGAGAGGGAGAGGAATGAGGGAAGGCATGGACTTCTTGTACCTGCTGATGCCAAGGCAGAAACTACCCTAACCCATTCCCAGAGCTGGCTCTCTACACCATCATCACTGTGTGTCCCAACATCACAGCCCTTCTTTTGTTCCCCACAGCAATACCCAGCACAACTGCTTCTTTGCCCAGAACCAGTCCTAAGCTGGTGGAAGTCCAAAGACCTATGGCATGCACACAGCTTCACGAAGGAACAAACACTGATCTTGTGTTTGTTCCTGGGTGCACTTTGGGAAAACCAAGAGCAAGCAGGCAGATCCAGTTAGTACTCAAGCTCTGGTTTGCTACCTCAGAGGAAAGTGAGGCACATTTTTAACCCAAACCAGATACTGATTAAAACTAGAACAGAGTAATGTTAAGAACATAGAGACAAAACCTGAGGAACCATAGAAGTGCCTTTAGAAACATCCAGGAAAGTCAGTAGAACTTCTGATATTTTCAGTCAGCACATCCATCAATACCAAAGATATCCTTTACCTCTCCCTACTCCCTCCAGAACAAGACTAAGTCTTTCTGGTAGATATTCTTCAGATAGACAATGGTGCACCTCTGATCTGAGTAGGAATCTGGGGTGGATCGACAGGAATGTGGATCTCTGAGCCACTTCAGAGACCTCATGAATGACACCACTGCCCACATCACTCAGAACCTCATTTCCTCTGGTTATAGCAAATCATTATGCTGATACTCATCCCCCTGACAGCCAATGAAACCTGTCGGTAAAGATGAAGTGGTCCTGACTCCCCAAAAGCTTCAAAAACACCCACAGCTCTTTTTCTCCTAAGTTTGAAGATGGACTCATCAGGGATTGCTTGTGTAAAATGTACATAGCTTAAGAACTGCATGGGGGGAAAAAACAATGGACTATGACAGTGTTGAGCTATTTCCTATCTATCCAACTGGTGTTTTTCCAATTCCATGTGGATAACTCATTGCTTACATATTATGTTGAACTTTCCAGTCACTGTGGTAGGGATTGAAGAAATTACCATGGCTCAGCAAGTTTCTGGAAAGATTTTTATGAATACTCTTGATGGACTAGGTGGGTGCTCCTGTGCTGAAATATCATGCCCACATCTTTGCTATTACAAGGGGGAGAAAAAAACCTATCAGAAACAAACAATCAAAATGGAAAACACAGGTAGTTTTGAAAAGCATTCATGTAAGAATTTTCCCAGTAGTTAATTCCAATGCCACCATTAACTCCAGCTGGGAAATGGAGGTTTCAAACACAGTCAAGAAGAATCCATCAGTGGTTGAAAACGTCACTGCACCTGTTTAAATCCACATCATCTTGTGTGATCCATTTTCACAAAGCATACACCGAGTGTTGTGTACGAACCATCAGAGACAAAGTGATAAGAAGGTCAGGCAGTGCAGAGAAATCTGATATTGGAATAAAGGGAAGGTTGAAGGAAATAAGGAAAATACTGAACCTAAATGCTTACTCTACTTCTTTATTAAGAATTGGGCTTAGCCTCATTAGAACCACCTACTCTCCACTGGAGCTCTCCTTCTCACTATTCTCCTCAGCCCTTCCTACCTTGTGCTGCAGAGGAGGTATGGGGAAGTTTTGAAATGTGCTTCCTCTTAGTGTCAAGAAGCTTTCTCATTGTCCCTGCTCCTTCATTGCGCCTCTGCCTGGGAAATGTGCTCCCTTCTCAGCACTCTCATCGCTGGCAGAACTGGTTGGGAGGAGCATGGTGCTGAGCGGCAGGACGAGAAGATGAGTGGAGCCCCTGAAGAATATCTCAATTCCCTTCCTGCTCCAGTTAGTGAAAATCTTCTGTAGAATTGATGGCTGTCAGAAAGAATGTCCTGTCTTTTGGCAGTGCTTTTCATTCAGGAGTATCTTTAAAGCATAGATTCTGCCCTTACTTTAGAGTATCTGCTTGGGTCAGGATACCCCTGGGACCACCAAAGTCTGTCATTCCCCTAATCAAGGCAGAGAGGAGCCCTGTGGGAAGCCTATGCACAGTAACAGGTAGACAGAAACAGGCCACCCCAGATCTGTGGTGGATCCACGGGTTCACACAACCCCGAGCTTTTTCCTCCCTTGGCAAAGGGACCAATCCAGAAAACGCAGGGGAAGGGTCCTGATTTCAGAGACATTCCACACATTTGAAACAGGAACGGGTGAAGTACAGAAGTGTCAGTACAGAAGTGACAGTGTTGGGGAGGGGGAAGGGAACTATTACTAAAATATTCACATTTAATTAACTATTAGCATGTAAAATGCTGTAGCTGTGGTACCTGATCCTGCATTCTGTTAGGCAGCACAGTCACAGAGAAATTAAATCTGTTTCCTTGCAGTCCATCTAAACATACCTCGGTACAAATTACGTAGTGGATTCAATCAGAAGAGCAGAACACTTTGGGTTGGGCATAGCTATAGACTGAGTTTGTGTGGTAACATTTTTATTTTGTCATATATTTTTTAATTACATGGAAATATTGATAGAGTTTCTTCTTCTGAATTTTTCTTTAATGACTGCTTTCAAAAGACAGTAAATAAATTAGCCTCTATTGATCACGAAGCAATAGAGTAGTTAGTACTTTTGATCTGTGCAATTAACATAAAAAGATAATGTGTGAAATGCATGAAGCATGTGTATCATGAGTGAATGTTGTCATCAGTAGTCTTGCTTTTCAATAAAGAAAAAATTGTTTGGGGAAGTTGGTCAAACAGCTATTGCTATGGCATACACACACTGCTGATTTCTGATATTTTTTATAAAGATCAGTAATGATATTCTATTAGAGTGCTGAGACCAGAATTAATTTAAATAACTTTGTGCCTGATTCACAAAACACAAAAAATGCCTCCACAGCCAGGGGCCGTTATTGCTGTAATTTTTCCAAGGAAAAGTCATGGTCTGTATTCAACTTCCAGTTCAAAAATAAAAGTTTTCAATTTATACAGATAGGGTTTTATCTTCACAATCAGTTCCAGAGGAATGACTTAACTACTAGAAGGGAAAAAACCGTTCACTGCCTAGCTCAGAAATACACTGACCGCACATCAAAATTCCAAAATTCTCCTAAAAATTATTTATCCACTCCCTGTGCAAGTGCAATCAGAGAAGGGTAAAATAGGCACACAGAAGAAAACTTATACATAGATATATTAATAGGCCCTTTGTTTCTTAAACATCAGTATAATTTCCATTATTGAATAAATATAAATGACAAGTTTTTAAAGCATGAATCCAAATAAAGATAGGAATTAATGTAAACCAGAGATGTGCTGTACTTCTGTAATGTTGAAAAACTATGTTCAGTTCAACAGCTCACATTTACTTGTTTGTTCAGAGCATATTACTAAGCAAACTATACTAGCATTGTAAATAATGCTTTCATCTTGCTCTTTTGCTTGAAATCTTTTTTCCATCAAACATAAGATCTGTGTACCTTGGAGAGATATCCCAGCCAGCTGAGAGACAAATTATGTGGCTAGCATAACTTCATGAAAGTACAGTGGTTAAAGGAGCTGTATGAGAGATTCTGCTCAAACAAAATCAGATGAATATTGCTTGCTGGTTAGAATATTTTTGTGAAAGCCAAATCATATCATATTTCAAATCTGGCAAAACATTTACGATATTATTTTTACATTTTCTTATGTGATTTTTATTAACGTGTATGCTTGTTTGGTAAAGAACAAGATCAAACCACCTACCACAAGGATATTATCCCCACTTGTACTGGAAAGTAGTTTGCTTTCTAAAGTTACAAAGAATATTTAAAATTAATGGAAGAAAAACAACAGGGGAAAAAAATCTCTCCTCGGTTTGTTTATAGTATGCTTTTGACAGTGCTTTCTGTGTGGCCGGTGTCAGCGTTTCCTTTAATTTCCCTTCGTTTGTGCATGCATCTTTCACAGCCACAGAGAGATTATTTTTAAAGATAGATATATATAATTGAAAAACCACAAAACCTGGCCAAAAGATGCTGCATAGAGTGACTCGCTGAATTTTAATCCCCTTTTTAAACAAGTCGATTGCAAGTTTTTACGGTGGCTTAAACTTTTAGTGGATTAAATAAAAACTTCCAAACCATTCTTTTCCACCCTTTATTTAAGAAAGGTCTTTCTTTTCACTTCAAAAATTAAATTTCCATGGGGAAAATTTGCTTCAGGTGTAAATTGTTGTTTGAAAACAGAACCTACTCCCTTCTTTAACATTTTATAGCTCAAGAAACTCAGTGATTCCAGATGACAGGGTGGATACAACTAGGAAAATACCTCTCACATCATTTTTTAAAATTAATTTTAATAATACTTTGTTGCAATTTTGCAAAGAATGCATTACTTTTTAAATGCTGCACTCGGTGAGACAGACATGAACATATTCTTATTTGAGTATGAATTGCAGGATCAGGCCCACTGATCTTGGCTTTCTTTCTGCTTAGCTTGCAATACTGCAAAAAATATTTAAGACTCCTAAGGCCTTTTTCACATACATATACTACAGTTTCCTGCAGCTAGAAATCCTTTTGTTTTAAAAAATTTCATCTGAATTACCCCAAAAAAGTACATCCAGGCCCAAGGCAAATTCTTTCTGACTCTTTCAATTTTAATTTTAATATTAGCTTAGCTTCCTAAATAATTTCTTTAAGATCTCCAGGCTGTTTTACAGTTTACTATTCCTTTTTATGCATTTTCTGTCCTTAGATTTCCATTTAATACTTGTTTATGCATTTCTCGATAGTTTTAAAACCTAACCTCAAAAATAAAATCATACCCTTTCTGCTATGAAAATCCTTTGCTTTAATACAAATATAGTGTTTTAAGCACCCTTCTGGGGTTTTGTAGCTGTTACTGTTCCTAGTCTCAAATTTTAGCATCATTATTTAAAATGAAGGAAAAAATCAACTTGCAATTTAGACAGTTACCAAATTACCAAAACTAGTGCAGCAACTCTTAATGAGTGAAACCATTAACAATTTTCTGACTGCAGCCCCTGTTCAAATACCTTGGACACCTTGTTAGCACAGAATGAGGTGTTCAATCAAGACACTGGGAATTGGAAGTACCAGGGCACAGTTTTGAGTGGTGATTACAAGGGCATGAGTGTGAGTGCCAAAGTAACAGTCTTCTACACTGCAGGAAGCTGAGAAACCTTCAAGTCTACATTTGTAAATCAGCCTGGATGATTACAGCAGTCACAAGCAAAGAACATACGAAACAATTATTTGCACCGTTCTTTCACTCTTTTAATTTGCTCTTAAAATGAACACAGTGATATTAAGAGCCATTAGTGCTTTGTCTTTGAAAATTTCGTGAGACTTCATATCTTTCCAAGCAGCATCTTAAATTGCTTAAAAGTAGAAAAATAACAAAGAACTATTGTTTTCTGATTGTTAAATCCCTTTCACATCAATAATCTAAGCTTACATTAGCAGTCAGATATGTCTTTGAATTTCCTTAGAAAGTATTTGGTTCATGTGCAGAAGTGATATGATTTTAGACTTTCTAGTTCTCTACTTCTTAATTTCTGTGACAAAGACAGTTTGCCTTTCTTAAATTAGTAAATTTTAGAAGTATATTTTGTCACATTAATATTATGTTGTAAATGTAGATCTACTTCCATTCTACTAAAGTAAGAGAGTACCACTTTGATGTTAATTTTACTACTTTAATTTTATACGAGTCTTTTATAACAGTTTCCATACAATTCACTCATTTTTTTCTTTCAAACCATAAACTGTAATCTATGTAGAAATAACCCTGAACATTTCTAAAATTCATATTTCAAACATAAAACTTGTTATTAGGAGCTACTTTCATATTAAAGATAAGGAATTATTGACTAAGGAAAGGATGAGAAATAGCAAAGAATTAAATTATCCCCAGCAAAGAACTGAAAAAAGATAATCTATTTTTTAAAAAAATCAAAGTATCTGGCTACATTTCTCTACTTCATGGATATATATATATATAATATATATAACTCTAATATTTCACTGCTTCTGGTTTGAAAAAAAATCTGTCAGTGGAAAGTATCTAAAATTGCCGCTTTAATTTAATGAAAATGTTTATGCTGTGAGTTTTTTGGACAGCTCATCTAATGCCTTTTATAGGAATAAGCAAAGTATATTATGGGTTTAATTAGCATCTCAGCTGTACTAATTGCTTATATAAATAACACATAGAAATTAATTTTTTTTCTTTTTGATCATCAAGAAATATTATGCAAGAACTTTTCAAACATGACCATTTCTTTACATGTGTTATTGTAGGAACATAAAATACTTATTTAAAATTAATTCATTTTTATACTAATTATTTTCTTGCAGAATTCTATTTTGAGCCTTGAAAAAATATCTAGTTCTCCAATTTTAAATGCATCATTAGGTCTAACAAATCCTGAAATACTGTCATTCATCAGTCTCTACCTTTACTACTGGTTTTTGGAAACTCCCCAGAATAAATCTTTAAGCAATAAAAGCAACAGATAATTCCAATTTTGTATCTAATATTTGAAGAGTAAAAAATTATTAAAAAAACACAGCCAACCTGTACTAAAACAAAACTCCAGATTGTGATGTTCTTCCCTGTTAATGACACACTGGGGAACTAAATTATGCTATAGGGAATGCAAAAGTGCAGTACTGGGGATCTAAATTATGCTGTAGAGAATGCAAAAGTGCAACATCTTTCCTGCTATTTTGTGCTTGGTTTTTTCTACTTTAAAATATGTATTACTGTAAATTTTTAGCTAAGGATGCTGAAGCTATCAGGTTATATGGTAAAGTTGCATAGCACTTAAAAATATATCCGAACATTCTCACCCCTCCCCCGCTGCCCAGCTATACCTACCAGCAGCTGAAAAAAGCAGTAATTGAAATTAAAAGGCTCCTCCAGCACGTAGGAACGTCTGGGTTTAATAACCGGAGGGGTTTCAGGTGCAGAGGGCGCTGTTGTTCGTGTATTCTGCAAGCATTTCCTGAGCAGGGATAAAAACATTGATCCAATAGTTTAATGTTTATATTTTTAAGCTTTCCATAAAATGTCAGTGGAATTGCTGACATATAGATGCTACCTTCCACAGTATGTGATGAGTTTCCTGAAATAAATCCTTTTCGTGGCAGTCTAGAAGGGAGATGCCAGCTATCGTCACACGAGTGAAATGTTTTTCAGTGTTTCCACTTTACAGTCTATTTACCAAAATTTTATAACCCAGCCACAAGGTACCTTCCATCACACACTTTCATATAAGGACATTTTAGTTATTTTCATTTTAAAAGTACACCAGATGTATTTCAGTGTAACTTGTACAAAGTGTGAAAACAATTTGAAACATCACTGCAGTGGTATTCTTCAACATTTCTTTCTTTCTAAAATACTCTTTGTAGTTCATAACTAATTATTTGAGGTGTTTTGCCAGTAAGAAAGTATTAACTAATTATACCCACAAAAAAACAGTAAAGAGAGGAATAAATCATTTCCATCCTCAAACAAACTTCCACACAGTAACTTTTCTTTTAAGCAGTATGTATGCATTTATTAGCATTATACCTCCACACAAATAAGTAAAGCTTTAAAGACATCATTAGTTCTTTGAAGTAAATTGTTTTCTAAATCCCTATATAAGGTACTGCATTGTCTCATGCATTCACATTATTAGTAATTTTCTCTCTTCTCCCCACTGACGGAAAAAGAACTACCATGCCTAAAAACAGAGAGAAAAAAAAGACATAGGCAAAAATCTTAATGACAATTTAGACCCACAGAAACCCAGGAAACCTACAGTTGCAGCTGAAATTTTGGTTTTAACTTGAATAATTATACCTAAGGTGTTTAGCTGGACAGGAAATAATGCTCATCCTGCAGTCCTTGTCTGAAGTCAATGGAAGTTCGACCTCAGTGAGAATTACAGGATCGGGCCTCAGACATTCTGGATCAACTCCTGCACTGAGTTTCCTGTGCTACCTAAGCCCAACAGGGTGTATTAAAGCCAAAGCAACAGGCTTTGTCCAGTTCTGACAAACTTAAAAACTTAAATCAAACTGAAAAACTGCTCCAGCAACTTTATGAAGTTCAACACTTATTTACTCATAAAATCTGACTTTACCTAAAAAGTTATTATTTGAAAGAAAGGAATTGAAGAAAATTATTTGATACACATGACTTTTCTTCTCTAATAAACTTTATTGAATCCTGTTTTGCACTACAGTGTAATGCATCTGCATTTTAAAGTGTCTGCAAAGCACCCATATGGGAAATTTGATCCTAAAAATGAAGCTACTAGGTTAAATAATAAATATTGGGAGAAATAAATTTCTCATGTGTCTCTCCTGACAGGCAGCTCTCCAACTTCTGCAAAACATATTAATACAAATTCCATATTTCAAATTAACAAATAAAACCATCAGAATATGTGGCTGACCAAAATTGCTCCAAATGTGAGGTTTGCATTTCACATTAACTAAAACTTTACCTGGCTAAAACAGTGCCTACAGTCTAATAAAAATGGCCATTGTTAGTTTTTCTCCTCGAATCAATGCTCATTCAAAAGTTTTCCACCTGAAAAAGACTTTAATATAACTAAGACAAAGTTGCATTTTATGATTGGCAAGTTCTTTGCGCCCCAGCTACCCCCCAGCCTGACGGAGTGGGGCTCTGAGATGCATTTTGGCCCTGTCTTTATGTCAAATCACTGCCATCAAAACAATGGTTCATATTACATGAAAATCTTGTGCAAATGAGCCATAATGGAAGTGAATGACAATCTCGTAAGACTGTGCAGCAGGATTCTCCTTTGATCTGAAATATTGTTAATCTTTCTCAAACATAACACTAAGTATACTTGGCAAATCCTGGATGAGAAAGTCCCTATAGTGCAGCTCTGTGGACAGCCAGCCAGAAGCCAAGCACACCCTGCCACAAAAAGAGGTATAGCCAGGAGAGATGTACACACTGACACTGAGCCATGAGCTCTGCAATTGCTAGAAATTTATTTATGATTCAAAGACCTCTTCTCCCATTTCCTTTTCCAGAAAATAAGCTAAACAATATGTTTATTTATTCTTAATAATGGATATTTGCTGCTGGATCACATCTTCATTTAATTAAGAAGCTGCAGTATTTAAGATATTAAAATCCATGTTTCGAAAAAGGTTTGCTTTTACAAAACACGGGCCTTATTTATTCGCAGCTTAAGAATCAACCACACTCTAAATTATAGTTTTAATATGATGTTGTGGGGGGAAAAAAAGTGCTAGCATGTAAGGCAAGATTTTTCATCGGTAACAAAAGCATGATACGGGAGTTTATACTTTCCTAATGATGCTTAAAGCAAAGGTCTGGAACGGTATGTCTCAGATGAGGTCATACATCAACTTCAGGAGAGTAAAAACCTCTCCTCAGACTATACTACAGCCAACTCACACCTTTTTGTTGTGCAGCCAAATATGCAAGGCGTATGTAGACGAATGCAAACAGAGTAAATCATGTTGATTCAGTGCTAGTAGGAAATATGCCTCTTCAGTTGTGTGCTGCTTTTGAAGTACTGCCTAAAAATCAGTCTTGGGCTTCAAAGAGAGGGGATTATAGCCTTTATCCAGCAATTAATATGGCTGAAACTCAGAATGTCAGCACCTGACGACTATAACAGGCTGGACAGTAGCCTAGTAGGGGTCCAGTCCCCCTCAAGAATTGGAATTTACAATAAAAATTAGTGCATAAATAGACTGAAATATTTGGGAAAGGGGCATAAAATTTTAACTTCTAACGACCTGTCTGTATTTTGACATGTGGGGGAGAGGGGGAGTTGTGGTGTCCCTTGACCTTTAACCTGCCTTATCCACCTAGATCATTTTAATCTCCCACCAACTGTTAAGCAGAAAAGAGTGCTATTAAAGAGAAAGCTATTCCTTTTGCCTTCTTACATAGATCAGATGACAACCTCTCCAAGTCCCTCCTCTCTGTCAGAGTTCAAGGGTTCAAAAATGGTCAGAATATCAAGCAAGAGAAAGCCAGCAGGACTGCTGCAAAAAGAGTTTAAGGACTTTATATTATGCAAAGTGGTTAAAAAAAAAAGGAGAATCCATTATTTTGAAGTTCTACTCTCCAGTTTACTTTTTTATGAAATAGATACTTTGATTTCAGAAGATCTAATTTCAGAGCTTCTAATTTGAGGAGGAAGGAAAATTCTTGCATTATTGTGATATGCAACAAACTTGTAGCTACCTAATAATCTCTTCCATATTAATTCTTTATATGTCGTTCCTACGGTCTAGGTCACATACACATGCATTTATCAATAGTGTACTGTAAATAAAATGAACATTTAATACTCTAGTTCTAGCTAATGTGTCAGGGGAAATAAAGTAAAATAAGATAAAATGAAATTAAATAAAATAAAATGGAGCATGCAGTCTTCTTAACAATCCTCAGATGACATTTCCACAGAGCTACATATAGCACCCTATTCCTCAGAGAACATCCAAGCTTTCTACTATTTCTCATTCTTAACCATAGACAGTTTTTATAACACGTTTCTTCCCAGAATTTCTACTTGCCTTGAAGAAAATATCCCCTGAGTACCCATGTTTAACGCACTTACAGAAAGGCAACTCTATATCATGACAAACCAAACAATATGGTTCTTTAATAACGATTGTGCGATATTAAATGCAGAGTTCTTATTTCAAAATGGTAAAAAATCAGTTTGAGGGAAGGAGTATAATTGCTCAACATAATATAAATGGAATGGGTGCAAGCTGAATGTAATTTTTAACAGAGCCCCACTTTCTAAATATACATATAATGTGTTTGTGTTCCTGCGTACAGAGACATGATAAACAATAGAATTTAGAAAACTGCATTAGATTTTGGCTTTTGCATTAGGCCCTTCATATCCTGTGTATCCTAAAACGCTTAACAATGTTTCCATTGTATTTAACTAAGTACAGTAATGGTGGTGCAACAACACAATGGCCTGTGCTCTGCCTTGGATGGCCGAGCCTGTCGTCGTGACAGAGAGTTTTGGCTGGAAAGGAGGCTTAGCCAGCCTCTTTTCACAGAAGTGCCATGGCAATATTGCCTAGACAGGCAGCAGGGACAGGAGAAAGGGATTTTGGATTAACAACTCGTCTCATGAAGGACAGCACCTCAAACAGTTCAACACCTCCCTGGTGCTGTACTGCCGCGTCAGCATTAAGAATCAGCCCAAGTCCTGGTGGGAGACTTAAACTTGTGACCTTCTAGCCAAGAGGTAAGAGCACTGCTGGCTGAGCCATACTGTCATTATTGATATGTGCTTGCATGGGCTGACATCAGTGTTGACTACAGTTTGACCCGAGAGTGGAAAATTGATGCCCCCACAGATTTTAAAAGCAACCTATATCTTGCAGAAAAGCTTAGGTTTTTTTTCCCCATTGGAAGTTACCTCTTCTACCAGAGAGATGCAGTTTCTAGCAGATGTCTAATCTCTAAATACTGGTTTCCTAAACACCTTGAAGGAATTTGAATGTGTTTCATATATAAGTGGATTCACAGTATTTAAATGAAAAATTTTAGTTTAGCTTATAATGTTCCAGACAGAATGCATTTTTATAGCAAAGTTTCTGGGGCAGGGAGGAGAAGATTGGTATAATATTTCCAATAATTAAGATTACACATATATTTACATTTTACAAGGCAGTAAAAGACCTTCAAGGTACCTTGCACCTATATGTCAGGGCATTTCCCAATGACACTGTAATATCAGTAGATAAAACACAAAAAGGAGTAAGAAAAGGGTTCAACTGGTACTGTGTGCTATACACAGCAAAGGAAATCTCCTTGGGGAATGTTTTCATTACATTACAACATACATAAATTTGATATGGAAGAAATTATCAGTCTTGATTCTGCTTCTGCTGAAGTTGCCATTACCAAATTAGACAGTTGATGATTGCAGGCTTGGACCCACTCACTGAAGACTCATTCCAATTTGACAGTGATGATAACCCTATTTAGCAGATGTTAAAATTTAAGCATCTGAGGACCATCTAGGTTTGCAAAGTGACGATCTAAAAGGGTGTTGTCTGGGGCTGAGGTACATTTTTTTTGTAGATAAACTTTGGAATAAATATTTAGCTGGGAGTCCAGACTGTGTTTTAGATTTCTAGTTGTTTTTTGTTTTGGTTTGGGTTTTTTATCAGAACTTTTAATTGGTGCTTATCCCAAGCTGCTAGCACCACAGCAAATTTAATTTAGAAGCACAAATCATAGCAGAAAGTGAAACTTTGCCAGATACTAGCAATAACAGTGCCAGCTAATTCTTAGACATAAAAGAATCTCCCTCTCTCAGCAGATAGGGCAATCATACGTTCCTAAAGACATACTGAAAAGATGAACCAGTGATTTGACAGTGGATAATATCCAGCAACCTTGTTTAATCAGATTTTAGCTTCCAAATCCTGCAAAGTCAGCTGGCTCCACGAGTTTCTGATTGCTTCAAAATCAGAGTGAAACAATGAATTAGAGCTGATCACCTACAGCTCTAATTCAGGACCAAACACTGGCAGAAAATATTCCAGAATGACAACGTGTATACAAGCTTTAGCTTCATTTCTACAGCCTAGATAGGAAGCACTGAACTGTAACATCTTTTTTTCTGTCTGTTCTGGGGGTTTTTGCACAATATCTTTGCTTGTTTATTAAAATGTTGACTGCTGTAATCCTGTTTTTTACCTGGGGAGTTGAGTGGATTTAAAGATGACACACAGCTGTATAAATCTTATATTTACTACGCCTTCTGTAAAGAAGTGCCTGGCTGACCAAAAATAACTTTTAGCAGCAAAGGAAAAGTAGTGAAAAGGCAGGGTGAGGGAGACCAAGAGGGTTATGTGTTCTGCACAGTGTGGTAGATTTACAGGCCGTGGTGTGGGAGCTGAACCTCTTGCTCAGGAAGCCATCTCAGCCCTGGAGTATCCTACTGCAACCAGGGACTCTCACTGATGGATTCTGTGCTCTTACTCAAGTGTAATTCCAGTTCTTCAAATGAAGTTATTCATAATCAGATCAATTTGGTCAATAACACTTTGAAGACCTTTTACTGAGATTTTTTGGCAATAAAAACTGAACAAGACTTTATGACAAAATGATGAAAGCAAGGACCTGGATGGGTAGAAGTCTTTAGAGGTTTGGTCCCAATCTTTGTAACGATTCCATAAATTCATTTTGTATAGATGTAAATTGTATATATGAAGCTAAAGAGCCCTGATCTACAGTTCCTAGTTCATGGATATGGTTTGCTTCTTGTAAATGGATTCTTTCTCTCTGGGATTCATAAGCCAATTCAATCATCATCATTATTATTATTGTTATATAAAAACTATTTACATGTATGATTCTATGGGTTACAAGGGCCTTCGTTCTTTGAACTGGTTCCCTTTAAGTTTGACAGAAATAGTAAGAGGAAAGAACTTTTATATATTTAAAAAAACAAAGAAAGCTCAAAAAATTGAAACCAAGCAAAATATTAACGTAAATATCTCAGATATTTTATTCATTCCAGTGCTCACAACTCAATTGAACTCCCCACCTCTTAGTAGCAGGGTTTTCTCTGGGCATTTTCCTTCCACGTCTCAAAAGCACAGGCCCAAAACTCTGGCACTGCTTTGGGATAGGGAAAATCTACATCTTTCTAAATGTGGCACCTTGACACCAGGAATCACACCATGACCCATCATCAAGAGCTAACAACTTGTGTGGCCTCCTTCCATGAGTTGAGTGGGACACTTTGACTCATGAAGATGCCTGAAATCCAGCTAAATCCTTGCTGAAAGGCAAGAACCTGAGAGGCAGCAGCACACAGCAGCATAATCTTCCCTGTACTCTGTGCCAGCCCTACTCTGATTTCGTCCTCTATACCAGATTAGCACCAAAACCTCAACTTTCTCTTCAGCTTTCCCTGCCTTCCCCTCAACACACCTCGCCAACCCAAACCTTCCCATAAAACTCACCTATCTGCCCAAATCCATTTGGGGCACCTGGCCTTCACTTATTTAGCAGTTCACTTCCACCTGGTACTGTCTCTATCTATACACCTTTATCTTCCACACTGCTTCTGCCATTACCACTACCTCTGTGCTGGAGATCTTTCATGTCGGAGCCAATTGCTATGGTTACAGGCAATCTGCTGTACGTTTCATCTCCAGGAGCTGTAAATGAGGGAGTTTCAACAGCATTTGAGTAAGCACTGCCTCTTCCTTACATGGTGAACACAGCCCCATTCAAATTCATCTATCCACTAGTTGCTGCTCACATCATATATATTACACGAATTCTACCTAGATGTACAGATTGACAATGAGCTCACATCTTGTGAGAAACAACAGCTACAGTATTTTTATTTTACGACCTTTTTCATTTTAATGGTGTAAGCCTACCGTTTCAGTCACACGCCTTTCTGGTTTGTAAGCTAAGATTCCGACTGTGGGAAGAAGTATGAGAGAGAAAAAGGGTTTTTATTTTATTTGAATCTACATATAGTGGTGTAAAATGTTAGTGAAATAGAATATACACACTCTACATCCTGAAAATAAATAAAACCCTACAATAAAAATTCCACAGTGTGTTCGCACTTTGTGCCTTAAGAAAATATGATTGGGAATCTGAAGTTTTAGTCTCATGGAGATAAAGTTCATAGCAACTGACAATCAACTAAAATATAATCTCAAACACCAGTCTTTCCATTTTATTTGTGTGTGTGTGTGTGTAATAAGGATGGGACCGTGGGGGGCATTTCAGTTCTGAATTTGGCTCTATTTGTGCCAGTTCTAAAAGATGGACTGAAAATGCAAGTATTTTAATGTTTAACAGGTGTAAGTCACAGTAGCTAAGAAAACTCATCATAAATGTAAATGAAAAACAGGTTAAGAACTGATGGTGTGATTTTTTATCAAAATCTGATAAAAACAGCTTGCTGGATTTTATTTCACAAGGAATCCAGCCACAGACTCTGCCCATGATTCTGTGTAAAAACAAATCCACAAGTCGTTCATAAACCTCAGTGGAATCAGGTTCCTGATCTCCACACTTTCAGCTCAGCCCAAGTATCCATAGAGTAAATTCTGATCTGTCCATCCCTCAGATGAAATCTACAGCTGCTCCTGCCAGGCTACAGGGGCACAAAGGGCCTTCAGTCCTAAAAGATTGTAAGCAGGAAGGCACCAAGCCACATGGCCCTGATCAAGGAGCAGCCATGGCCAGGCAAGAGCGTGTGGCTTCAGTGCACACCCACATGTCTCAGTGCTGGTGGAGACTGTATGTCACCACTGACACATCAGCTCTCACTGACTAACCCAGGCAAGCACCACAGCCTGTTTTACACAACAGTTGCACTGCATAGTCTCTTCTGGGCTTGTAATCTACGACACCACAAACCCTGCACTGCCAGGAGCTGCAGACCGAGTCTCTGTGCACCAGAACACAGCCTAGTGCAAAGCCTGCTCTCTGCACCACAACTCTGCCTGCAAGTGAAAGGGCAGTTTATGGAAAGCTCAGCCTACACTGGCTTTGGTTCCCTTGCATTCCCCCCCCCCAAGTGTTGTGTGAAGCCCCTCACCTGCACTGCCCACCAGGAGGGAGTTACCTCCCTGGAGAGAGGCTTCAAAAGCGCGCTCGGGCACAGCTCACTCCCTCGTCCTCTGCTGTCACCCCATCCTCTATTGCTCCTCACCCAGCTGGTGCTGCAATCTAGTCCACTGTGAAACTGGAACAATCGATGGGAAAACAATTCTCATTTGTAATTCCAGCACCATATTTAGATTTGGTATAACACAAAAATAAAGTTGAATAAATCTGGGCCTGAATTTGGCTTTCTGTCTGTAACATCTTACGAAGGGATGGTGACAGCTGAATGAAATCAATATATCCCTTAGGCAAATGACTTTCCCTTCCAAGAATAAATCTCTACAAAAATAAGATTGCGCAGAGTCATTTCAGGGCCCCAAAAAGAACATGGTCCACAAATACAATAATTATTTGATTAGATATTTTAATAAACTCTCTTCCAGTTGACAGCACGGCCTTTTAAGTCCCTCCTCCCTTGGAGTTTAATTACTCATCATACACCCCTGACTTTTCTGAGGAATTTTTCCTAGGATGTATGTGAGTAACACATTTAGAAAGCTATTATGCACACATGAAATTCCTGGAACTGGCAGTATAAAGCTGATCTTGAAAGGAGATGAACCTTGACAGCAGAAATACATCTGTAATGCATGACAGTGCATCTGTACAGGACATCCATGGAGAGCACCTGCTGAGTGCTGCACCCATCAGCTCAGTACCTCGTACTGCAACCCGTGTGTCCCAGGGGAAGAGCCCTGAGCAGCCACTGCTCAGGACCAACACACACAGTTTGGGCTGCAGTCTCTGTCCGTGAAGCCAACATGTTGCTTTGTTTTGTCGTGGGCTCCACAGGTATAACAACTGCAACGCAAGTCGCAGTGTATCTGACAACACATAAATGTCCTGATCAGCTCCAAGTCTGCGTTCGTTCATCAATGTAGATAAAGTGTGAGAAGGTTTTCAGCATGAATTTACCAACACAGTTTGGAAATTCTCAGCTAAAAATCTTGGGTTCCCTTTTTTTTTTAGCATCAATTGATTCCCACTTTTAAATTTATGGAGCATTTTACACTGTTTCCCACTGTGGTCATCATCAGGTCTTGGCCATCGGATCACGAGGAAGTAAGCCATGAATGGCAGAAAACCCTGTGGCTGTCCTTATCTACAGAATGGCAAACACAAGCTGAGCTCTGTGCAAAGTCTGCTAGGCTGTCAAAAGAAAAATTACAAAGGAGTCACTTCTTTCAGTGAAGTAATATATTTCTGACTTTGCAAAAGTCTTTTACTTAGCCACAATTGCATCATATCTGAAATTATTTTATGACCTGGGGCATACGTAGCAGGCCCATCTGTTCTCTCATATTAGCTCTGAGAGGACTGCCACCATTTCATTCAGCGTTTGAAAACACCAAAAATGAAACAACTTCCCTATTTGTTAATGAGATTTACCAGAAAAAGAACACCATCAACAAAAGAGAGCAAAAATAATCTTAGTCTGGGTCTTCCCGAGCCAACATTTTAACTTTTCAAATATATCCACACAAACTCATTACAATTGTCACTAGAAAAGCAACTGAAATCCAGATAGTAATGAAAAGTGTCTGAAGGTTAGTACATATTTGGTAAATTACAGTTAGCTTTTACACTTCTGATTTTTAAGAACAAACCTTTAATTTTGAAATTCACAGTCTCTCCACCATTACAAGCCCCTTCAGGGCAATGATCTATCAAGTTCTGACTGTTTCAAACTGTTTGTGCTAGATTCAGCATCTATCACTCCTCAGACTTGCTGCACATTTAGCCACAGAGCCAAGAAACAATAATTTTCAATTAAGAAACCTGGAGAAGACTTGGGGACTTGATTTATGGTGCATGACTAATTATCGAATAGCTAGCCTAATGAAAATTAAGCTGCTGGTTACTACAAAGATTTAACTTCATTTTCTTGAGAAGAAGCTGATATGACCCAGAATATAATTTATTGAAGATTGATTATATATTTTAAAACAGGCAAAATGACCAAAATGATCTAATTAAATTTTTAAATATGATTTAAATTTTTCTCATTTTTTACATTTTACACTGTAATGAAGATAGCTCATATAAACTTACATCTGAATTAAAAGTTCCTTATTGCCTGAAGTTAAAGTGTTTCCTTTTGGATGGTGATGAAAGAGACAGGAATATGAAGGGTGATGTGACAGAAATTGCTTTTAAGGCTCGGTGCATTTACAAGCAAAAGGCCCCATTCAGCACAGGGTTGATGCACAAAAACTAGGTCCAGTACCTAGAGTATTTTATATGTAAAATTCCATTTAGATATTCTGTTTTAGAATTAATTTTGGCAATCCTTAGAAAATAAGTAGGATAGTTCTCTATGATGCCTATTTAGTTTTAAATCTTTGTGGGCTTGATTCACAGCTTAAAGAAATCAGTGCACTTTCTTCTCTCAAGTATTTGCTTCTTACTTATAGTGGTCTGTTTCAGGACTGCAAGGGTCTGGCTCTGTGCTTGTGAGTAGCATGAACTCATATGAGCAATTGCATTAGAAACCTCCATGGGGGAAGGGGAGGGTTTACACTTAGACACTAACAATGAAGGTAGAGGCCTTTTAATTACTATTTCTGCAATGAACTGTTGGATAGAAATTCATAACACTATACATTTAGGGTCTCCAATCACACAAATATTACATTATTAAGCAGGAAGAATTAGCAGTTTTTTAAAGTACCCAACCCACACAACCCTGTATAAGTCAATAGTCACTACTATTTTCACCCCACACACACACATTTGCTTTCACTAGTCTCCACGGATTTATATGGAAAAAGGAAAATGAAACAATAAATTCTTCAAGTAACACTTTTTTGCAGAAGTTAAAAGCTCAAAGGTATTTTTCCAAGGAACAAATAAATCCATTCCTGTGGAAGAAGCCAACCTTAGTTTGATGTGTGTCACTGGAAACAATTCTCCCTCTGCTCTGAGCCCTGCACCCCGCACTCATAGGCATTGTTTTGCACACTTAGGCAAAACAATGAAGAAGGAAATATCAAGGTGAAATGACAAAAACCCCTAGATTAGAGCAGCTGGTAACAAGACTGCTCAGGATCGTCACCAAAGATACCAGTCACTGAAAGGGAGAAAAAAAGGGAAGGAGGAAAGGATAACTTGATTTATTCAGGAAATTGCTTGTTTCTTCAGAAGGCCTTTATGGGGACCATCACTTTATGTTAGGAGACAGCTGGTAACCAGAAAGGGAGTGGGAATTAAATTAATTTCCTATCTAACTCTTTAAAGATCTGGGTTCTGTTCAAGTAGATGTACAGATATGGTCTGTAAGTACAACTGATGTTTTTCCTTCAGTGTCCCAATTGCAAAAACAGCCTAAACAAAGACTGCACATTTTTAGTATTTTCCATACTGAGGCAGCATTAAATCCTGATTAACTCCAGTTTGGCTATTAAAACTCTACCTACCCAAATTTCCTGGATGGTTTCAAGAGCCTACATGCTTACATGTGTGTTTACAGACTTTTTAGCCAGAATCAGGGACTTTCTGGCAACAGGTTTGGTACAAGATGAGAGAGACAACCCCAGACACTAAAGTCAAGTAACAATGCCTTGCATTAGTCCATGAGGGAGAAATCCCTCCCTTTCTCTCACAAGGTGTTCTCTACTGTCCCTCTGAATTACTTGGACTGGCGCTGGGAGAGCATGTTGTCTTTGCTCTCCTAAACCCATTGTGTCGCACTGCTGTGTGCTGTTAAACAGCTGCCACAATTCATCCCTGGCCTGGCCATACTTCAATAGTGGGTGAAGTGATTCATGCATGTATGGACTGTAAAGTTTGTAAAGCACTTCGGGATCCTTTGACATAAAAGCTGCTACATCACTGTAATTTATTAGCAGAGCGCGTTAAGTCTTAACGACAATACCCTCCGAGGTAATGCAGCGCAGACTATTAGTCTGAAATGGTCTTGAAAAGTTTACACACAAAACTAAATGTATACTGTAAAAGCTTCTTCTGTTTGCAGTCTGGGGCCACTGTCTGTTCAAAAAAAGACTTCCTTGTCATGGTTGTTTCTTTAGATTGCGTGGCATTTAAAAGCTGGAAATAAGCATATATACAGATGCTTCCTTACACTGTGTTGCAGTGCAATGGAAGTGGTTGGTGCAACCAGTACAAGAATATTATCTGATTTAAAATGAGGGGAAGGTCTGTGCACTCATGCATAGTTCAAACTATGAACAAAAACATTGAGCACCTCTGTTCAAAATTTCCTTTTGTCTCCTGATTTATCACTGTAGTCAGATTTTCAAATCAAGACATGAAAAATACCTACTTCAAATGAAACCACTTCCTGTGAGAAAATAAAAATACAGGAAAACAATTAACAAGAAAAAGACTGTACTCTATTTCAGGTCTAGGATGTGGCATTCATATCTTCATGTTACCTTTGTGGATCTTCACATAATCTTAGCCATCTGATCAATGGTAGAAAAAATAAAGCACTGTATCCAGGAAGAAAATCCATATATGTATATACAGTATGGCTTTTCTGTATCTGTAAGATGTTGGAAATTTATTGCAAGAAGGGAAGGAAGTTGATCTGTACAGTAAAAGATATATGGGCCTACATTATAGAGACCTCTCAATTAAAATTTAGAAAATGTCCTTTAGTTCTTTCCCGACATATTTCACAGTTCTGACCCCTCTCTCTATTCATTGCTGCTAACATTTAATGTCCTTTGATTTCAATAACAGATTAACATTGCAAGTAGCAAGTTAACAGAACCTAAGACAAAAAGGAGAATTGCAGTCATTTAGTTTGACCTATATACCTCAGGCCATGGCTGTGGTACGTGGCACTGAATGTCATGGGGAGGTGGTTTTCTGGGCCTCAAGTCTCTCACTGTCACTGCCTTCCAAGGCAGAGTTTGCCACCCTGGAAATCTTTGGTCCTAGATGTGAGAACTGGCATGCAGTCACTTTGAAATTCATGCTGTTGAGTTTTCCTTTGCTCCAGAGCAAGTCAAGCGCTGATGTGTACAAATACTCCCCGAGTCATTACCTCTCAGCTCATAGACTGTGGGTTTGAATCAAGAGCAGGTTCACTGCTTCACCAGGTTTACTTAGCAGTGTGGTTTTCTCTGTAAAATCATCAAGGTAATCAGTAAAATACACCATGGAATATTATACCTTAGGAGCTACCAGCAGACTTTTAAACCGCACAAAAACATCATATAAAGTTTGACTCTTTTTTTTTTTTTTTTGTCCCGTTGATGTTTCCCTATTGGCATTGGGCTCTGGTACAGGAATCTAATCCAAACTGCACCTTTTGGAGCTACTACACCCTAACAAGCAGAGATTCTTGGGGAGTGGAAGATGTCTGATGCTATCTAGAAACATGTCCTGTGTGCTTCTTCTTTAAAGCAGTGGGAACCAACCTCTGCTTCTTACTGGACACTGAAAGAACAGCATCTTTCCATTTTCTCAATCGCTAGTGCAATGATTAGTAATAATTAGTGCAGGGATGAGAGGAGATGGAAACAATGGAAAAGAAACTACAAGCAAAATAAGGCTTACTTCAGATTGGAATAAATTAGCTGCTGGTGGAGGGAGATGGAGCAGATGGTCAGTCAGAGCAAGTCCTACAAAAAGCAGCACAAAGCCAACCGGACAGCTCACAGAAGAGGACCAACTCAGACTTCCAGGGCTGGAGAGACCCACACTATCCAATGCCTGGGCGGGCAGATATCTCAGAGCCCACCAAAAAGAAAACACACAGCCTACAGTAAACGTTTGGGCAGACTGCTAAAAAAAATAGCTAGAAGGCCAGCTAAGTATCAGCAGCTGTTTAGGTAAAACAAACTCTTAACTAAGCACCCACCACAAGATTCACCTCAAAAAAAACAAGAAACAGAGCATCTTATTTGTCCTTCAATCGCTGTTGGACCGAGAGACCAGACGAGTTAAGAATCTGTGTTTTGGTATGGTTGTAAAGTTTGGAACGGCCAAAAGAAAACAAGTTCAGCGGTCTCAGATCGTTTCCCAAAGGGCCTCTCATACCACTGCTGGCAAGAGCTGCCTTTCTCCTTGGCAGGCAGAGCTGAGACAAGGACAGAGTGGGTCTAGAGGTTGCCCACATTTTGCTGGATAATATTTTGTTAGCTCAGAAGACGCTGCAGGGATAATGAGGTGGGATTTGTATTTACTGTTACCCAGCCTCAGTTAAGGAAGGACTACAGCATCCAGGCAATTGCTTTAACTACCCCTTTTAAAAGCTAAACCAAAAACAGATTTTTCATTTTATTTTATTTTTAAACAAGACATGGCTCTATGAAGGACTAAATATGTTTTGAAGTGAGTCTTTTTGTTTTGCATAGAAAATTCACTGAATGTCATCTTTACCCCTTGTAAGTACAGAGTTCATGTTCAAAGAAACTTCCTGAGAAGTGTGAAGGCAGATGCTTTTTCTTTAATGCCACTTACTAAATTTTAGATCAAAATGCAGCAGATAATAGGTGCCTCCCACTAAATAAAACATGGATTGGGAAAAACAATTTTAAGTATGGCTGTAAAAACATAAGGTTTTTAGCAAAATTAGTTTTACTTTCAAAAACGCTTAAATTTTAAAAAGAAATGTGATTATTCTTAATTTTCCCTAGATACTAGATTATTATTACATGGACTTAGACCTGAAGATATTGCTAATTGTTGGTATATTCAAGGTTAACAGAACAGCTGCTGCTTCATGGTACAAACAGCATGTTTTCCCTCTACTCAGACTACTGTATAAAGTGTGCTTTAGACAGAAAGACCATAACAAGCTGAGCTAGGACGGTGTCCAAACGCAGCTCCTAACATGGACCACTGGTGAACTCTCAGCAGATTTTGATACACAAGGTCTTATCAGGGTATTCCTAAAGCAGAGTATCCAACAAAGGAAATCAATAATTTCGGGAGTTTTTCTCCCTGCTTGTTGCTGTTTCCTGTTAGGAGATATATCAGATCTCAGATAAAAGTGTTAGTAAGCCTAAATAACCTTTACAGGAAATGTAAAGTCATCCTGGCCTGAAGCTCTGGACCACATAAGGCAGAAAGGATTTATCTGCTTAACAGCCATCTATACCTACATCCTCGTATATGTGGCTTTTATTCCATATTTGATTTAAAGCACAAGCTAATTCTGGAGAGCCTGTATTTTCTCTACAGTTAAAACAAAACTTGCTGAAAACAAAACAATGCAAACAAAGCAGAAAAATATCATAACAGTATAACCATGGAAAGCTGAATCATCAACAGTCTTCTCATATTTTATTGTGATTTTTCAAAGTGCTAAGTTTCTCTATTAAAAAGACATGGAGATCTAGTTTTACAGCATATTTGAAACACAGAGAAAAATGTTACATGCTGGGCAACGAAATTGAATTTTTTTTATTCTTGAAAGAGACCTATCCATTTCATTCAGTTCTGCCATATTTTTAAGTAAAAAAACAATTGGAATCTACAAAAATATTTTGGTAAAATTCGTGAATATCTGCAGGGGTTCTGGAACTAAAAGTGATGTTTCTTCCAACCTTCACATGAATAACTCATCTGCTAGCCCTATTCTTATTTAGCACAAATGAAATAATAAGATGGAGACACAGAAAACAGTTTCTCTGCTCGTACAATACCTCATGCTTGTTGTAGGTCCATTAATACAAACCAGGCACTTTCTGTGTTAAAGACGGAAGTGACAGAGCAGCTATGTGTGCTTGTGGCTAAACGTTTACAGAAGACAGTCTTTGAGGAGATGTTGCTGTGTCATTACAAGTAGCTGCGTCCTGAAAAGCGCATTTCGGCAAGGCAAGTGAGCCAGAGGGAGGCGAAGGCAGGGGTGAGCAAACCAAAGCAGTACAGTAGTTTTAACCCTGGGGTTGCCCCCAGGGATGCAGCCAGGTGCCATGATTATAGCTGGTAAGGTAATGCTCCCAAGCCCACAAAGATCAACGAACAACATGACTTGCATGTTTCAGCCAGATATTTTTTTAATGAAAAAAAAATGAAGGGCGGTGCGAACTTTTCACAAGCCAAATATTAAACAGTCTGTATAGAAGCACCACTGCTGATTTCAAGAGAAATGTGGCAGTATAACACAGAGAAGACCTTAGGTCACCTTTTGCAAACTGTGTGTTTCAGGTCTTGAGAAGACTGAAATTGTGGGGTTTAGTCTTGCATCTTGATTATTCAAAATAAAAGCTGACCTTATCAACATTTCAGTTGAAAACATATATCACTCTGCCAAAAAACAAAGTTATTCCAAGTACACTTGCTAAAACAATCTTGAATATGTTATATATTTAGTCTTTTTAGTATTAGTTTTCCCTTTTCTCCAAATTTCTCTGAATTAGCCTTCTGCCTTATTTGGTCTCCTTCACAAAACTCAGCTGAAACATATTTTGAAGAAGCCACATGATTAGCATAACTTCCAATGGATGGGATGAAGCTTTACAACTATTAAAAAGATAAATTTGGCTAACATGACACCATGAAAATATCACTGCACCTAGGGTAGGTTGTGAAATAGAAAGCCAAAGGTTAAATGTCCTTCAGTGTGGTTACAGTAATGATACTAGGCTTTTGTCAGGATGTTTTAGATTGGTTTAGTGGATGAAAAAATTAAGAGTGGTTTACCCTCACCACCTCAGCTCCACCCACAAAATAGTTCAAATTAAGCAATGAAAAATTAAGCAAAATGTAAATTAAAAAAAATATCTATTTTCTGTGGTTTCTCAAGCTTCCAGTTTCTAGAAAAACTAACATTAACATATCATCATCCATAAAGACTGCACCATGCTGTGCTAGGTTTGTTTTTGTCACATCCCACCTTAAATTGTAAACCACCTTTGAGAGCAGCCTTTGTAACTCATTTTCAACAGGTCATCTAGGGCCAGACCAGGATTTGGCTTTTGCTTCTGAAAATTACATGTGAATATAATGCCATACAAATAAGGAAAAATGTAAATATTCACCATTTGCTGGAATATCCTCAGGTCAACCAATCTCTTGCTGCTTTGTGATTAGTGGTCTATTAATGTGCACTGTGGCTATATCATCTTGCTTTCCCATGGTGACATTATAAGCCTATTAAATGACTAAGGATATACATAAATGTTCGGGGTGGAGGAGGAAGGCATTAAAACACAAAGAGGAATAAACTTCTTTTCTTTTTTTTTTTGCTCCTGTTCTCTGTGATGATATGTTTTTATTTCTCACTGTATCTCATGTCCCTCACTCTTTAACAAAGTCTCTGGGCAGCCAGAACAAGCATCCATTGCAATAAGTCTCTTGAAGACTCGTCTTTTGGTTTGGCTATATTCTATCCAGAGGACACTTTCTGTAAGGAAGGTCTGCTCTATATCTCAGAGTGCCTGAGACCTCTTTCCTTTCCATGTAGCACCACAAAGATCTCTTGGATTTGTAGAAAATGTTGGATTCTGACCCGCACTTCCAAACCCTTGTGCTATGCACTCACATTCGTGTGTTATCATACCTTCTTCCTGGCTATCTTGGCCATATCACACATACAGCTGGATAGCTGCCAAGGGGGGTTGTACTCTGAGCTCGTGGTCTGCCATGATCTTGTCTCAGCCCTGCTGAAATACACGATCCACTGCACACAGACGGGGTCCACCACCCTTATTGGCACATTAAAATTTAAAACTGAGTAATTCAGACTGCAAAGGGACATCAGCTGAAAGGGACATCAAGAGGTCTCTAGTCCACATCCCAGCTCAAAGAAGTAGCAGTTACCAGGTTGCCTCAGAATTTTTTCCAGTCGCATCTTGGAAACATCCTGGGGCAACACCACCCCTCTGGTCAATCTGTTCCAATGGTTAACTGTTCTCAAAAGGTAGAAGATTTTTCCTTGTACTAAGCGATCCCTGACACCCTCCAGAAATCTGACTATCAACCTTCCATCAGATGTCATCAAGCTTGAAGTCAGCCCTAAGAACCAGAGTCTGGGATACAAAGACTTCCATGACTTGTTTAAAGGAGGCTCCATTCACAACTTCACCATGACTGTTTGGTCTGCAACTTACTACCACCATGATGGCACCCTCATTGCCCTCTCTTCTCCTCCTGACCCTCAAGCTGTCACCCAATCTGTTGCCCATCCCACAGAGGATATCTGTTCACCTGACACATTGCTTCCCATCAAGGTAAACCCCTGTCCTGGTGCTCATTCTGAAGAGCTTGTGAGCATCCATCACATCGCTGCACCTACGCAACTTCTCCATCACGCCTCAGCCATTCCAACAATGGTGAAGCTCTGTGACTACACACAAAGCTCTGGTTCCTCCAGCTTGACCAATACACTCTCTGGGCACTAAATTTCTTCTTCAAAGCACTCTTCAGTTCACCACTCGTGATTTTCCATAGGGTTTCACTATAACTCACTTGTTAAGGCCTTGGGATTTTTTGCTAGGCAATAGACAGTGTAAGAGAGGGAGGTATCATTTAGGTTTCCTACTGCCTCTCCAGGAAAGCTCCTCTTGTGCCACAAGCAAAGTTCAAAGCTCCTATTCCAAGAAAGAACCCTGCCAGGGTGGCACTTGGAAAGCAACTGTGCATCTCTTTGCCATTTTAGCTGGTATCTGAGCAGTAGTTTTCTCTGTGTCCCTGTGAGGCATAAAATCTAAGCATGCAAATGGAAACCAGAATATGATCATTGCTAATTTATGAAATCTGAGTTATTATAAACAATGCACATTTCCCATTAATCTCAAAGAAAATATGTTTTGTGTTAGAAAATCAGAGTAATTCACAGTTTCTGGGGCAGCAAATTTATGGAATTGAAATATAATTTGAATTCCTGTAGGGTTTATCAGATATAATCTTCACAATTCATTTAGTTAAAGTCACATTTTCTTGTTTTAACTCTCTTATTGGATGACTAAATTATGATGTATAGTAAATTAGCCTTTAATCACTAAAAGCTGTGTTCAGACACTGTGCTATTCTGCAAGTGCTAGCCAGGAGGGAAGAGCTTTGTTTTTGTTAGGTGGGACCTTCCTGTGGAAAGCAGCCTCTTCCATAGCAGTAGCATGCCATTCAATTTAGGCAAGCAAGGGTTTGCCCTTATATAGCCTTGGAAATACCTAAATACAGCACTGTGCTATGAATCTGCTTGAAAGGGAAACCTCAAATTCCTAGCTTGGAAATCCTGACTTCCATCTGTCATATCCTGGTAAAGGCGGGTATCTTTTCAGGTTCTCCCTTCTATAATGTGGAAGGTATTTATTAGATTTTTCAGAATTAATCTAGCCCAGAGCTGGTTTAATAGTGTCATATTCTGCTAATTATACAGTCTTAACAGTCGATGTTCCTGGCTGTGAAATGTACCCATCCTCAACATCTCCATTTGATGGACTTACTTGATGTTTTGGATGCTGCTGTTCAGACCCATCTGCTTGAATGGCATTATGCCCACTCATCAATTGGTTGGACCTTTTCATTACAATATAGATGTCTATCATTTATGAGTTTATGCTAGTTTTCCAGCTACCATTAGACTCAACAGCTACGTAGTGCTTTATGGAAAGCAAAAGGCACAAAAGGACCTGAAATCTGGTTTCATTAACAATGAAAATATTACAAATTGAGGTAGATGTATATTACATCATTCATTGTGAACAATTTATCAGCTATATTCATCCCTTTTTCTTTCTGTTTTGAAAGAAAATTCATGCACAGACGATTTTTCCCCTAGTCTCTTCTTCACTGACTCAGCAGTAAATATGTAAACAACTGCATAGCTTTCAGAGTTCAACCGCCAGGTATCTGTAACTGTTTCATCACGTATTTTTTTAAATTCACATTCTGCTGTTTGTTTAGGCAGACCGCAAGAAGGGAAGTTGTGAAAATGAATAAATAATTAACGTCTAATAATGAGTAATTGGTTACAAGGTATGATCTTCAGGCCAATAGGCGAAAATCTGGACCTTCAGCTAAAGAATACTTGTTCCGGAATATTACCTTCAGGACAATCCTGCCTAAATAAGCATTTAGAGACAGAAAGAGGGATGACTGTAGTCAAACTACACAGCCACTTGGGACTTTAATTCAAGTTTATGAACTTCATTAAAGACAATTTACAACATCTGTGGACATTTTCAGTGTTTTTGCAGATTTCATTTTACTTTATTTAAAACTAGGCCCCGCTTTTTCTAAATGAAGGATCAAAATTTTCTATCAACATCATGTGTTATGTTAAGTGGTAACCAAATATAAATCTTAAGACAAAATGGTGGTATGGAATAAACTAATAAAAGCAAAGCAACCAGACAGATATTATTACTGAGATTCTTTTAGATGTTCCCACATTATTTTCAGTGGTGACATAATTCAGAAGTCTTTAAATAGCTGTTTTCTCCCCTTTTTGTTACCTGACAAAATAGCAGCACCAAGAAAGGTATTTCAGACAGTGTCTGTGTTGCATCACAAATTTAACAAAATCCTTTCAAGAATATTTTAAGATAGACAGCCCCACATTTTTTAGAGGAAATAGCAGTGTATAGATAAGGGGAGACTGTATATAAAATCAAAAAATGGGGTAAGAAAAAGGACTTCTGAATTGTGATCCACTTCCTTTCATGTTTGTCAACAGCATTATGTTAGCACTCCGTTGCTTGGTTTTTAAAGCCTGGTGTTACTCCTGATGTTCATGGAGAAATCACTTTCATGTCACCAGATAGGTCTGCTCAGTAGCCTCTAGTCTTATCCTTTCCACTTTATTTTTTTTTCTACAGAAACACGTGGAACATATTTTAACCAGCACTTCACTGGGAATTTTTTTATTAAAGGTCCCATGCCCCATGCTCAGGCGATGGGGTAAAGCCCAAAAGTAGGTACCCGGTGCCACGTGTGACACCAGGTACACCCAGCTCACAAGCTGGGGAGTGGTGGTGTCTGTCCTCACACGGCAAAGTCACACAGGACCTGATCAATGTGCTGGGGGGTGCTTGTGACTGTAGCTTGTCAGATACTGTCAGCTGCCATCTCATGCGTGTGTGTGTCATGAGTAATGAACGTGCTCGCTTTGCTCTTTCTCCCCCCGTGCAGACATGGGGAGGATGCAGGCTATTGTTTGCTGTTCCTCCCCAGGAGCTATGTCAGTGTGCACTGAAACTATTTCACAAGTGGTTATGGACTGATTTTCTGACTGGAGAATACTTTCACCAAGGGTATGTTTTGTGGGTTACGGCCAGGGAATTATCCTTCCCCCAGTCAGAAAGTCGGTCTTGAGCTGCCACAGAATTCCAGAAATGCTGGTTTTGGGGAACAGTCTGTCTAAAAATGATGACATCGTCTTCTCTGGAAAGTCCTCTCTGTGCTGAGATACTACTGAAGAAGGAACACTGATTTCTTGCTTACACTTAATCAGACTTGTTGACATTTAGATGGAGGGAAAAAAAAAAGGCTCCCCTGAATATATTAACAGTGTAGAAAAGAAAGATATAGATTACATGGGCCCTCTATAGAAGCAAATCTTGCATGAAATTCTTGTCATTTGATTAATATCTCAAATCAAAAGTCTTACCACATTGCAATCTGGGAATCAAGCCAGCTTAGAAACTAAAACATATATTTTCAGTATAACTGTGTTCATAATGACAGGACCACATGGTCACAGCTTCAAATTAAATAAAATCTGTCTCTTGCTGTCCTATTTCTAGGACACCGGGCAGTACCTTTCAAAACAAGACAAACCACATCAGCTCGTAGAAAGAAAGATACTCTTTGAGAGAGCTGGTGATGGAGGCCTGTACAGTGCTGGACGCTGGAGTACAGAGAGGTTCCTGTGGGATTTCCACCTGGTGGGGCGGTAAATCCAACAATTTTTCACTTCTGCAAACACTGCATCACCTTTGCTTAGCCATTCTTTTTTTGATGGATGTGTGCTAGTCTGTCTTACTAGAAAAACCAAGTCTCATCAACTCATTACATACTTGTACAACACTGCACTAAACCTGTACAACACGTTGCTAACACCCCACCTCTAAGCATTCACCTTGCAGCTAGGCCTGCAGCTACCATAGATTTCTTTTGCCAAAATGACACCCTTATTTCAGTAAAAATTTCTTTATCTATCAAGCCTCATGCACTTTGGCACCATTAACAATGATGTTATTTAAGCACTGCTTCAGGAAAAGAGAAACAGAGGAGCTGTGAACCTCTGCTCCCTCTCCCCCTGCACACCCACTCCAGCAACCTCCCCTGGCCAGCAGCAGCATTTCTGGGCAGCCCAGGATCACATATTGAGGTTTGTGCTAGATGCTGTTCAAACACAGAGAGATGTCCCTTTCTGCAAAATGCTTATCCTGCTCATAATCACAGCAAACTTGGAATTTCTTTCATATTCTCCTAGTGGTGTTTTATTCTAGCAGGAATTAGTTCAGTAACTCAGAGAGCTGTATGAAGGACAACAAGGGGTACATTTGAAGCACCAAAATCTTAGATTTTAAACTATTCTGCAAATATAGGCCTGCGTAGTGAAAAAATATTGCTTTAAGTAAACATTCCAAAATGAGAAAAACCTAGACATTATAGGAATTTTTTGCTTATTTAACTTTATGTAAAGTATGAAAATTAATGTGACATGTGGATAACTTCTTCTCTCCACAATGTGCTTTACAAGTCATAGATTCTATATGATGTTGCTGTTGCTATAGTAACTCTTTTTTACGGCATGGCAAATGCTCATACAAAACCTTTTGACTTTTAGTAAGAAAATTTGTATTCTCAAAATGTTTTCAAGTAAAGTTGATGACCTAAAAATAATAGATTCATTGTCTTTCCCTTCTCCCATCTCTCTCAGCTAGATGTAAGCAATTAAAATTATGCTTCCTTGATCAAAGACTTACTCTGTGATCTAAAGAGTGATTTCACCTCAAAACTACATTTTATGCAATCCAGTAACTTCGAGTAAACACAAATGAGGCTTCATATGTTAACTACTGTAGTAGATTTCCCTCTTTTTTTGCTTTCCCTCTTTTTTTTTGTTTTGTTTAAAGGTGATTAATTACTCAAATGCAGTGTGAACCATTCACTTAATACACGGTGTGTAAGCTCAATCCTTTTTATCTTCTCTGTTTTGAACACCCAACTGGCCAATTTTACCCCACTGAACTAATGCAAAACAAAACAAAACCAAAAAAAAAAAAAACAAAACCTCAATGGCACACACTCTGGATAAATACCTCTACACTGTACATTTGCCAAGAGAGCTTCTAAGATCAGCTCTGTAAATGTCATGATCCTTAATGCTATTGTGGTATAACTGAAGAGCGTTCCTTGAGCCCATTTGGCTGGGCTGACTAGCGCACTTTGTTTTCCCAGGAGAAGAAAGCAGAGTAGTAAACCATTTTTGCAGAATGTCATTCTCCCACAACAGTTTATGAAAGAAACATCTGTGACAAGAATCTTTAATGCTTTTCTCAAAGCCAAGCTGACAGTAAAAGAGCATTGCTAAAAGTGGCAAATCAATCCCATTCCACTCCTTCTAGAGCAGGACACCTAATTTGCTATGTATCACATGTATTTTCTTCGCATGTGCTGAGAGGCTGTGACATTGATGTGGTGGCTGTCGTCCAAGCTTCTGTTGAATAAACACTTTGGCCATATAGCAGGCACACTGGCATGTTTAGCAATGTCTGCTGTCCAGTGTAAGTTTACTTCACCTCAGGGAAAATTTGTTTAATTTGCAGATTGCAATGTGGGGATATAAACAGTATCTTTGAAGGCTGATTTGAAAACCCTACATCATCATACAGAGTGCACTCTGTAGTTTTCGGGGGATTTTTAAACTTGGCTTGCTTAGTGTAGTGTGAGGGGTTTTGTACTACCTGGAAACACAGACAGATGAGACAGAAGAAAGTAACAACAAATACAGTTCAGCAGATAAAAATTATTTCATTACTGGGCTCGTGTTGATTTTGGTATAAAAATAAGATGATTTAGCTGAAACCAGCCTCACAAAAAGTATCTAGATCAGAGAGAATAACTTTTATATTCAGTTAGTTAAACATCTGAAAGCTTTTACTGACATTAGACAATGAATCAAAGCTCTGGTGAGTGGTGTGCTGAGGAAACTTAAGGCTCAGCTGTGAATCAGAAGGATCTTTCTTAAGTTACTGTTGTTTTTTAAAAGATGTAGCACTACTGAAAGTTTTGATTATCCCCAAATAATAGTAAATCCTTAAATAAACTTCTGATGTCTGTAAGATTTAAATGAATGTATTTTCAAGCTTTTTGCAAAGGAAAATAATGTAGAAAGAGGACCACAACTTTTGGCATGGCTCATAGCTCCACAGTGTTCCTCTTTCATGTAAGGGTGTTAAAAGTAATGCCTCTTTTGTCACCCTTTCCAGCACGAGCACATGGGCCCAGCCATGTAGTTTTTCAGCACTATCAGATCTCCCCCTGAATCCCATGGGAGTTTTGGCTGAGGCTGGAGGTCACAGTGTAATGAGATGGATCTAGATAATGAATTGACAACTCCAAGAGCCTTTCCTGGTAAAGAGATGGGTATCCCCAGATATGAATGCTGAGTGAGATTAAAGGCTGGAATGACATGGGCTGTAGTGAAAACAGCCATGGTGCATAAAAATGGCAGATGGTTGGTACCTCATTGCCAGGGGAAAATTGGTAAAACTGCTGGGACAGAAACTTAGAACCCAATTTTTTCACTTAAAATAAGGGAGCCCTAGAGAGGGCAGCCATAAGTATTTCTTATTTATAGAGGGCTTTCTGAATTCAAGTTCTGGCATTGTAGCTGTTGTGTGTTATAAAGTTGAAAAAGTTCCGAGTTCCAGAAAAAGTCTATTTATTCCACTAGTTGCCATGGATAACACTTGTTTGTATACATCTTTAAAGCCAAAGAAGTGGGACTGCATAAATAGAGGGACTGGAATTCAGAATACTTTCCAAACAGATGTAATTGGCATCTCCATAATTGTTCAATTAGTGGCACTTGATCGGATAACCAAGCTCGTCTAAGTCCTCCTGAATGCCCCCATGACTTGTAAGTCAGCTCAGTGACTTATGGGCAGAGTGAAAAGGTGTGGAGGAAACTCCAGCACTAAAGACATTTAGAATAATTGATCATTCACAGCACAACAGAGAGAAGGAAGACAGACTCACCCTGAGGCTGTGAGAATGGAAAGCAAGGGTGGTTTCCAGAGAAAAAGGTGGACCTGAAAGATTTAATCCCAACGAGAACAAGCCACCTGCTCTGCCACATGCATTTCCTCCTCATTCCTCTTACCACTTGCCTTATGCAGGGGAGAAGGATTTCATGCCTTCGGGAAGAAGAAGACTCAGTTCTGCTCTCCTTTTTTTCAGAAAGAAAGTGCCTCCACACAGTGAGAAATGTCCCTTGCAATTTTCAAGCTCATTTGAACTTGAAAATACTCTCATTTGACTTCAATGGGACAACTCTTCAGTAGGGCACGCTTGGCTGGGCTGGATGCTCGTTGAGAAAACCAGTCTGCAACCACCTGTCGGCTGCCGGGTCCTTTTGTGAACATTCAGCTCTTTGAGAACAGGACTCTATTTCTGCATCTGTACAGCTCTGAGCACATTCTATCCTAGTGGAAGTGTGGAGCTTTAGACACTACCCAAAACATGTGAATTTTTTTAAACATTGCAATAGATGCATTAACAAACAGGCAAGTAAACAAATCCCTGCCAAGTCTACCCTGAGCCCTGAATTTGCCCAGAGTACAATATAAACAGGTAGTTTGAACACTGCTGGGATTTTTAAAGGAAATATACATGATGCAGTAGATAACAAACTGCTTTTTTTAACTTGTTCTTTGTTTCCTTTTGTGTGCCCCTGCTCCCATATAGTCGATATCCCAAACATCAAAACACAATTTCATTTTATTTTTGTGAGTTCATTTACTTACACTCAAAGGCTTTTGTTACAAAGAACAAAGCACATGTGTCTAACAGTTTGACCCTTCCTCCATCCTTCCCTAGGGGTTGCAATTAAACTTTCATTTAAGTAGTCATTTGGTGTGTGGGATACTATGCTAAAATACCTTGAATCACTGGTTTTTGTAAGGCCCCCAGCTGCTCTATCTGCAGCACCCAGTGACTCTTCTGATCACGTTGGGAAGACTTTGCTAATGTTGGGTATGCTTGGGAGGACTGATTATTTAGATAGAAGAAATGAAAATAGAGAAAGGATTCTTTCTAGGGAAAGGCACTGACTGCAAAGGACAACTGGAGTGTTTATTATGTGTCTATTTCTTGCCCATCATTTTGTTTCTGCTGTGGGAATACATCAAAATATTGGCTTCCTGTGAATAAGGCACTTATTCATGACTTAGGACCTTGTAAATTCCATATGTGATTGTGTAAAAATGTCCTTGTGTTTCCCAAGCTCATTCTAGATTTTTATGTGTGCCAGCATGTTCTCCCTGCCCCTGCTCCTATACCACTCTACATCCACAGATATGGAAAATTTGTCTTCCTAAAAAAAATTGATTTTGAAAAACAACGGTTGACTGATAGGAAAAGAGGTGGAAAGTCTCTTGTTACCACCTATACCACCTCTTGTCCCCTTGTCTTTGTCATAATTTTCCATATTTTGAAAGAAACAATGGTCATATTTATTCCTGAGTGATTCTGGAGTTGTTCGTCTTCCCTCCCCTCCCTTGCCCAGTTGGCTGGTTTTCTTTCTCATCTCATTAATTTCCTTGAAAGCATTCACACCAGAGGGGCTTCATCCACTAGTCTGTGGTTGCAAACCAGATTCTTTCAGAGAAAATGGAGAAAACTAAGCCTATAGCCGTGCTCCACCACCAAAGTGATACTTGAAAAACAACCAGGAGGACTGCACCATCAGCCAGTCTTCCAGTGTACAGCTAATACATCCCTTACAGAAAGTTTTACATCACATGTGCAGTGGAGGCATTCAACCCAGAGGTCCAAACTCTATTTAATTAAAAATAAGTCCTGTGAACCACATGAAATGAAGCTGTAAGGAGCCTAAGCACGTATCAATCCAGTTTACAAGATCTGTTTCTATTGCATTGAATTGCAGGCTCATGTAATGTATATATTACATCTAAAGTCTGCCAAGTCTGCAGCCTCCCTTTCAGCTGGATTACTAACAACTTCTGTCTTCTCTAAGGCTATTTTCACAAAGTTTGAAACTTTCGTCTCTACGGGTTCACAGTTTCTGGACGGATGAAAGACCAGTATTATCACACAAGCTGCATTTCCTCAGAAAACTAGCTAAAACCTCTGCCATTCATATTGAGATATAAATCCATGTCTTCACAGCATTATCAATAACAGTTTTTCTCAATTATGCCAAAATGTTTTTTCATTGACATTGTAGTTGTTGGCTCATGTGTTTCCACCAAATGTGCACTCTAGAACTAAACTGAAACTGAATTTAGAATTTTCTAAACTTTAGGGGGCAGGAGCAGTCATTTGAATCTTGTATGTGCATTTCATGAAGGGCTTAGTCAAAACTCAATCAATTCCCACCTCGCCAAGTTTAGAAAGGGATTTCAATCCAGTACCAGATTTGGATCTGAATTTTGTGCCTGGGGGCTCATTTCTGTTATCAATTAGTAGTTGCTCTTGTGATGTATCAAAAGGCAGTAGCATATAGGCTGTTGTTTAGAGATGTACATAATGTAGCTTTAAATTTCATTGGGAAACTAAACAAAACCTCTGGCCTTAGGGCTGCATGTTCAAATGCTACAGTCCCATAGTGCATTACACCAGTCAACACTTCTTTTCAAATACCACCCGCATAACAATTAACCTCACTTCAACCTTGAGGTCTCTGATTAGTGATGGCCTATTGTTTAAGTTCCATTAACATAGCCCCTGTGTTGCCCTATTCTCACTCAAATGGACTAATCAAATCAGTCACCAAGGACTTAAGCTCAGAGTCCAACTTCTTTAGTAAGCAGCTATTTTCAATTTAAGTAGAATGGTGAATGTCATCAACACAGTCACAATTAGTATAGTTCTGACATGGAAAACATTCTTAATGATCCCAAATTTGTGAAATATCAAGGGCCTCAGCAACTTGCAATATGAGAATTTCTATGTATACTAGAAAAATTACAATATCAATAGGGTAGTCAATGCATTACCTTATATCAGACAAGTCTCTGAAAGGACAGAACCTCAATCAGATTCCATTTAATTTCAAGAAACAAATGCTGTTTTGAACGAGTAGAAATAAAAACACATTACAGCATTTTTAAAATTATATTTTTAACTACCCACATCATATTTATTATGCAAAAAAAAAGGAAAGCATTGTTTATTTTTCCAAATCTAGTTACAAAGTTGTTATTCTTGACATTCTCTTACTTGGATTGCACAACTATGTTTTCATTCACATTAGCTGATACTTGCTCTATGAATCATTTAGAATTAAAAATGGTCTAGAATTATTTCTTTGGATTATTTTTAACACTGTCTTCTATTTCTGTCAAGGTAATGGATGATTCAACAAAAACTCTAAGAAGATACAGTGGAAAAGTCATGGAAAATACACGCTGAAATTCACCAGTAGAATTCAGGGCCAAATTTTCAATGGGCCAATATACATGTAATGAGAGTTATTGCCTACTTATCAGCATAGATACCCACTGTGCACAGTCAAGAAATTCTTTTATTTTCATGCACATGCAGTTACTGCATGAGCAACACATACATTTTCCAGCCATTCAGATCTTACTTCCCTTTGAACACACAGCAAAAGTCAAAGTGGGAAGCCTCTGGCCATGGAACAGGACATTGAGGACACCAAGGACTTTAAAAATGGAGCCTGTGTGGCAGATAAGATTTTGCTGTGATTGTAACTGGTAATTCCTACCTAATGGAAAAGAAACTTTTTTTTCCTTTTTCTCTTGTCATCTTGATTTCTTGTCAAACTGCATCCACTTTCTCAGATCTAACACTTTTTCAGATCATGATGGAATCATGCTCTCTCATCTCCTCAGAATATGATGAAGTTTCTAGGTAATGTTCAGATATAGCTTTCCTTTTATGATCAGCTAGAACATTGTACACAGAATAAACATTGCCAGACACATTAAATGTTTTATTTCTCTGCTTCAGAGAATGAAATTTGGCAGAAATATTCCCTAATTTAAATCCAGCTTTTGTCTGCCTCATTGCTTTACACACCATGTAGTGAAAGAACTGGCTTCACACTGCTCCCACACCACCAGTCCATCTGACTGACAATAGATCCAATCTGCATTACATGGGAGGCCATGTGAGCCGCCTATTCTGCTCCTCCATCTCCACCGACAGCTGGAACCGGACTTGGAGCAAATACCAAGAGAATTTGCATGGTAGTCCATTTGGAGCACATATGCTATAAATTCACCATTGCTGCAAAATGGCAAGCCATGGGCCTCATCCACACAGAAGTTACATGAATTTAAATTAAAACCAATTTAGTCTAAACCAGAATGAACTTCTGTGTGAACACTCGTAATAGTTTAAAATCTCGCTTCAGTTTATCCAGCAGACAGTTAACCAAATGCAAGAGAAGCACAGACATTGCCAAGCAGTCTCCATCTTTAACTGAAGCCACTTTAAACCCCACCTTTAGCCCCTTTGCTGGCAGGGGCTCTGCTGTATTGGCTGGGGCTGTTCAATCGTACCTGTCATTCAGAACTGGGGGGGATTCTTCAGCAGTCCTTCTATTCTTGCTTGTGTTACCCACAGTCAATCATTGCCTCTTCTCTGGAGGACTCCAGAAGTGGCACCACACACTGACCAGCGCTGGATCAGGTTTGATCCTTCCAGTCCATCAGTGAAGGCACTGAGGCAGCAGCTTCTGGAGTGGCAAAAGCTACACACATTCTCCAGCCATTGTTTTGGCAACGTTACCCCTGGGCACCGACCCCCTGTCTGCACTGCCTCCTGTTGCTCTTTTGTTCAAGAGAAAACTTGTCCTTTAGAGGCTGATTATTAGTTTTCTTTTCTCTTCGGCTCCCCCGAATCTCCCTTTAACTGGATCATCACGAGTTTTAGGAGAGTTACCCCTTTCTAAAGAAAACAAAGCAGAATAAACAACCTCTTCCCAGTCCCTGCCAGAGCTCTCTTCTTTTCACCCACATCCATTTTCTCCCCCCAAAAAAATGAAAGGACGGGGAGAAAAAGACAGCTCCTTCCCTCCCCCCACAACGAAACAACAAAGAGCACAAACAAAATTAAAATTAGGCATTTAAGCTGATTTTCACCACTTAACTTTTGACATGTTTTTGCATATTTCGTTCAAGTCCACTCTGAAGACTCAGCCAGTGAAACCCACTGTATCCAGTGACGTCTCCAAGCCTTTTTGCATAACTTCTGTGGAACAGCCCATGTGTTGTTTGGAGTGGCAAAGGCATCTTTCTGCTAATGTGGAATTCGGAGGTTATGACACAACAAAGTATCTGTCCCTTTGAGGAGAAATCAAGGGTGAAACACATAATTTTTCAACTTTATGTAACTCTGAAAGTATTTTGGTTCTGATACCTCCAAACTCACTCTGCAAAAGGATCTCCAGGTGGATGATTTATTAGAAGTTAAAGCCGTTGCCCAAAAGTTCTGTTCTTTTTTATGCCCACGTAGCATCGGTTCAGCTTCATTGTCTTGCTTTGAGAAGTAATTGTTTTTTCTCTCCAGAAATATATTTTTCTTCCAGTAAGTCTGCATCATATTCATCATCTGGAACGTATTGGGAGCGCTGCACTGGGCTCTGCTTGCAGCTGCTCCCAATCATAACCGATGCGCTCAGAGCCGACCTGCAGAATACCCAGCAGGCGAGGGTGGGACTGTGTGCTCCGGCACCGCTCCTCCTTCCCGTGGTTGCACCCGCGCTCCGGGGACTTTGCCGCTCTCTACTTCATTTCCAGGTGTAATTCAAAATGGCATTTTTGATCCACGAAGCCATTCAAGGTTTAAGAGCTTGTATTTCTTTGAGACTGCTTCTCTGTTTCAACATTGTGCTTCACCTGGCAGCCAAGATTGGCTGCAGTTGCATGAGATGAATAGCAATGTTGACTCTGTAAAATACATGAGAGTTTGTAGAATGACAGCCCGTTCTCAGTGGATATACAGCATAGGAGTAATAGAAAGATGGGGAGTGTCTTGTTTCACAGAGGAGAAAAGAAGGGCTTTTTTTCATTTGAAAAAAATAAGATTCTCGGGTTTTTTTGTAAAAATATCATGAAATGAAAGCACTCCCCTGCAAATATTCTGTAGTAGAACTGCTAAGAAATGACTTGTAAATTACTTGTGCCCATATCTGTATCGTGGGGTTTTCCAGTAGTAATATCTTTTCCTTAGAAGCTGTTAGGTGTTTTATTGGTCTTACTTAGATTTGGAAAATCCTGAAAAAAAACAAAAAACCACATATACATGAAAATCATGAGATATTGTCACCATAGGAAATCATGCAAATAGAATATTGGCTGCTGGAAACAGAAAATTAGAATTTACTTTAATAAAGGAATAAATTTCATACAACAAAAAGAAAGCATACAGCATGTGCTAGTCAGATGGCTGCACATTTTTTCTCTAAGACCTGTTCCCTAGGTCCAGAAGAAGTCTTCTGCACCAGTCTACGCAGATGCCATGAGATAAGGGTATGCCTTCATGGCTTTGCAATCATCCAGGTTCTCTTGGGATTTATCTCTGATTTTATAGCCTACCTGACCGAGGCAAGGCACAGGTGTTGTTATAGTATAGTCAAAAGACATCTCCTTCTCTGTAAGCTGTGCCTGCTACCTCCAACTAACACCCCTTTTCCTTTTCCAAGGAGCACCCAAGCCTCTCCACATGCCCTCATTCCCTCTCCTCCATTCCCACCTTCCCACATGCTCACCTGGAGGTCTCTCACCTTTTTTTGCTGATGTGGCAGCCAGACAAGACTCCTATTTAAACTATGAGAAAACTAATTTTCTCTGACTTAACCAAAGTAACCATGTTGAGCTTAAATTAGCAGGCTTAGTTATAAAATACATAATATTGTTGACAGTTGTGATTTTGCAGCAGGTCAAGAAATATGTTGTCATTTCCCTATAGATGGAAGGTCTTCATTACTCTGTTTTCTTCACCTAAAAGAAAAACTCCTGGCTGTAAGGAAAAGGTTGAGTAGAGGACTTAAGGGCGTTTCAGAATTAGAGGACAAATGGAAAACCAATAGCTTTATCTAATTCTTTTTCTTAAACAAAACCCTTTTAAACTAAAATTTTATGCTTGATATGGTGGTAACAAGCTGTCATGTTACTTCTCTTGGAGTCATGTTTGGAATTGACCAAATTGCTTCTATCCCTGTGTAAGAGATGGTTCAACCCCCTGTGCTGTATAACAAGCTGTACCCATTGCAATAGTTTCAGCTGCATTAAATCAGCTCAGTAAAGATAACTCAATGTAAGGAAACACCATTTTTCCTCCCTTAGATGAGACTTGAGTGGAAAGGGATAGCAAACCCCCAGTACTACATACAGCAAGTGGATAGGAAACCATCTGCTCCACCGTTGCCGGCTTTTCTGAGCCAGGGGACCCGAGAGATGCCCCAGGTTCCTCAGCAGCAGTTGCTAAGGAAACATTTTAGGGAACCTTTTTCATAAATTCATAGTAATCTCCATTTCTCAAATGTCAAGGCTAATGACTCACCCTTTGATTGCAAATGGGATTTACTACCACAGAATTGCTGGCAGCCTTCAAAGCTAAATTGTATTTGTCAGCATTTGAAGACTTTTAGTACGTTGGTTACCACTGCTCTCCTTGAGTGAGCAAAAAATGTAGATACATGAATATCTGGCAGAATTCCCTCAGAAATATTTCAACCCTTTCCTAAGTTTCCATACAAGAAAGAAGACAGGGACTGGTGTCTGCAGGTCTCCTACAACAGGGAATCCCCAAAGCAGAGCCTGCACATTAGGGGGTTTCTAGCCCGAGGTGCCAGCAGGCTCTCCTGGGGAGCACAGATCCCAACAGGGGGGAGTTGGAACCAGTTTAAATCTGTCTCTGGGTATGACCAGTAGAGACATACACCCTGCCTTTCCCCCCAGAGATTACTTCTGCTTGAAGGCAGCTGGATATGTCCACAGATTTTGTGCAAGTCACACATGAATCAGTGTCCTTGCTGATAATTTGCTATGCAAGTCTGCAGTTTTACCCCCCACGCATTTGGGATATCACCTGAAACGAGAGCAAGAACCTGACACTACATTACTTTGTGCCTTCACAATTCTTTTTCTGCCAAGTGCCAAGTTTGCAAATGCACCCTGAGACTTCCTTCTTCAAAGTATTTGAGAAGGTATCAACAAACCCAGACTTCAAGGACGATATCTACTGCTTTGAAGGCAACACATATTTAGAATGAGATTCTCTCTCAAGTGATACAGACCTCAGTGCAGATGGGTCTACTTCCAAGTTAAAAGCTTATAGCCCAGAATACAATTTAAAAAGTGGATACTTTAACACCTAGTGCTTTAAAAATACATAAAAGAACGTCAAAAAAATACAGAAATAACAACAAAGTTTCTGTAAGTTACTTTTTGTAAACACTTCATATTTATATAAATGCATAACATAAATCCATTTAAACATTGGTTCATATTGCATTTAAGAAATTTCTACTTAATATAAAAGTTACAGATACAATGTACTTTGAATGGATTCATTTTATAAATCACTGTGATTCATGGAAATCCTTTCTCCCTGGAATTACCAGTCACTGGTATATGGAGGATACCACTGATGAGATCCACAACTTTGTTGTCAGTAGCATTGCATTATTAGGGGACACATGTCATGATATAAAAGCAGTGTCCATCCATTTAGGAATATGCACTTAAAACATATAGAAATGCCTGCAGAGCAACACTTGAACATTATTTGGAAGTATTTCCTGGTCACCTTGAACACCATTGTCCAAAACAGGCAGATGGAGAAAACTCTCATCCAACTTTTGCTTTCTCGATCTGGGGAAAATATATCCCTCAACTGTGTTTTGTACCACTCTGCCTAGAGACAGACAATTTGGCTCTCCTGTTGGTCTGGTTACAGGATTTCACAGTGTAGATCTGCTCATTTTTCAGCTGGCATATTCAGCCAAATTGCCAGAATATACATGTCCCATCCCAGGACCAGGTGCTGGGAGAAGGCTCCACTCTAGAACTCTTTTTGCCTAGAATACAAAAAGAGGAATTACTGCCTCTGAGATGCTAACACTGGTGTTTCTAAGGCCATTTTTCTTCCTCCATTGATTGTTTTCTAATTCTATATCTTATCCTGATACTGTAAAACGAAGTACTGCAAGTGTAGAGGTGGACTTGGGCCATTCCCCCTTTGTTTCCAGCTGGCTCTATCTAAAATAACAGTTAAAAAATACACTTAGCTCAGAAAATAAGTCTCCAAAACTTGATTGAGAACATATGGCCCCAAAATGTAGATGAAAAATGAACAAACATCTGCATTTTCATACTGTTTACCAAATGCTGAAATCAAAGTCCAGTCTACACACCATTTCCTTTTTTGTAACCAAAAAGTCTTCTCAGTTATTACAGAATATAGCAAAAGTCTGACAGCATGTTATTTTAGTAATGCTGAGTTTTATCACTCACCTAATGATTATTTACATCATTTTCTAATTTAAAAAAAAATCCTAATCTGACTAGGAGGATCTGCCTTTTAGTTTTAGATTCATCAATACTTAAAATTCCTGCACCTGTATGCCTTTTTTTGTGTGAAGTAAACTGCCACGTGTAGCACTCTATGTACTATGGGGGCTCTGAAACACTCTGGCTGATCCTTTACTTGTAAACACCAAGATAATACCTGCACACTTAGGAACAATCGCATAGTTGCATGGAGACATAGTACATGTGATTGTGGTTTAACCTTTTAAAAGAACTGGGGTTTTGGTTCTATTAAAAAACAGAGATACAGACTCTGGGAGGTTATTTTATTCCCATATAGTAAATGTGAAATCCTGAGGACTTTGAAACATTCTGTAATTCAAATAAAGTTTTATTGTTTCCTGAAATGCAACAACCATTAGAACTTCATCTAGGTGGATTAACACTTTGTTGTCTTGCTTCTTAGAGCACTAATAACCTGATCTACCAGCACAATACACGTTCTTAATGTTCCCTGTTCAGTTGAAGACGGGAATTTCCTCCAATTTTGGCAACCGATATGCTGAGAGAAATGCTATTTAACTCACCACATAGCTGTAAATCTGCTTTGTAAATCTTGCACTTTTTGGAAGGCTTATTGCTAAAACTTTTGCTTCAGAAGCACATTTAAGGGGTTTAGATTTAATAAGGTTAAAAACCATCTGAGCATTTTGAGACTACAAAGAAATAATATATCTGTAGTGTCCCTTGCGATAGATTAGAGACAGGACTTGGTTGCGGTAATGAATATAAATGGGATTCTTTATTAAAGCCACTGGTCAGAAGCAGGACTGTAGCTCTGCTCTCCAGCTCCCAGGCTAACTGCACACAACCTATGCTTTCTAATAGCACCATGCAAGTCTATCCTAAATCCTGGCCTAGATTCAGCAGTTTTGGAAGGGATTGCCAAACTCCATGAAACCCAGTTACTTAAATTGTTCAGCAGTGGGTACGACTTCCAGAGCATCCTCTGCCAAGGCTTACACAATCCCTACATTCACATGCACGTGAATTAAACAATGAAATGGCTGGAGATTCTGCAACTGGGAATAGAAATATCCTCCATGCAAAAATCTTATTTTCCTTGCAAGTTTGAGGATAAAAATAGGTCTGGGACTTGAAAGCCTAGATATTTAATTTCTTTAATGCCATTTTAATTACAAAACTAACTTGAACAATAAATGTAAATATACAAGGGAAAGAGGAAGCCACCTCTCCATATGCTGTAGTCAGCATTATAGGCTTACTCCAGGTGTTGGGGGTTTTTTCATGGAGGGTGGACAAGGAAGTTAATGAATGTTTATGGTCTTTGTACTGAGCTCAGACTGTGCTAAAGCCATAGACCAGGGTGGTAATGGTTGATCATCTGGTCTGCTCAGGTCAGAGGAAAAAGGAACTGGGTCCCTGACCCTGAAAAGTCCACTCCAGTGGACGAAACTTTTTCTCTTCCTCTCCCTGCCAGGCTGAGGGAAGTCAAGGACTTGCAGCCTGCTGACTGGCAGACAGAGCAGAAATGTCCCATCCACCTCACAGTCTGGTTGCCCTCATCCTCACAGCCCAAGGTGCACAAGGACACATGTAGGGGCTGCAGTGAAGAGCTGGCAGAACCCTACAATGGAAGGGAGGGAGTGAAGGACAATGTTGGTTAGGTTGTGTGTGGAGGGTGTCTCCCCCCCCTCATTACCCCCTCCTCAAAGCTCATCGGCTCCTCTGACCTTCCTATTCCCTCTCTGCAGTCCCCAATCTGTCACCACGCTGCCCGCTGCCTCTGCTGCCCACCCGCCCCAGCCCAGTGCCCACCCTTGTGCTCCTGCTTCAGTTTGGCAGGCACAGCCCACACCCCCCTCACCCTCAGGGGCTGGGCTGCTGTTGAGACATTAAACCTGCAAGTGTGAGTCTCCTTTGAAACAGGTCCATGATGCTATTTTCTGATCACGCTCACCATTAGGGATGCTTTTAACCAAACAAGGTGCCTTTTCCTCATTTTTTGAGGAGTGGGGGAAGAATGCTTTCCCTGTGCTCAGATAAACCACCTGGGTTCCAGTATGAGGAGTATCTGCCAGAAACTCCAAGATCCCTCCATGGAAAATAGACTGCTAAAGTCAAACGCATTCAATTCTTCTTCAGAACTTCTCCAAAAAGGGCTGTGGCAGACATTCAGACTGTCACACAATTTCTCTCAAGGAGGGTTGTGGCCACCCTTGTGCCAGCACAAGGACAGACACAGCCACACATCTTCCTGAGGCAAATCTCCAGAGCCTTCCTCAGCAAGGGACTCAGTGGGTGGGGAGGTTATAGGAATGCTTGAGGGATTTAATATTACAAAATAGTGACATGATTATTTTCGGACTTATTTGACAAGGAGATGAAGACTATGGTTTTTGAAGCAGTGAGTGTGGTGGAAGACATTCAGAAGCCTTTTTACTTGTACAGTATTGATTATTGGTAGTAGGGTTATCCTACAAAAAAGAACAAAAACAAAACCAAGAACAAAACAAACAAACAAACAAAAAAAACCAACAAAACAAAACAAAACAAAAAAAAACAAACAAAAAA